>NC_091332.1:10392789-10572789 GCF_038502225.1 Cherax quadricarinatus | reverse complement strand
CCAATGATCGTACACCAATGATCGTACAACAATGATCGTACACCAATGATCGTACACCAATGATCGTACACCAATGATCGTACAACAATGATCGTACAACAAACCTGCTCTGAAAATTTCCAGATTATCTAAAAAAATAAAGTAGCAAGATATTAATCTCTGATGTAGTGGTGGAGATGTAGTGGTGGAGATGTGGTGGTGGAGATGTGGTGGAGATGTAATGGGGGAAATGGAATATGGGAGATGAAGTGGGGGAGAAGGAATAGAGGAGATGAAGTGGGGAGATGGAGTGGTGGAGTTAGTGGAGATGGAATAGGGGAGATGGAATAGGGGAGATAAAATAGGGGAGATGGAGTGGTGGAGATGGAGTGATGGAGATGGAGTGGTGGAGATGGAGTGATGGAGATGGAGTGGTGGAGATGGAGTGGTGGAAATTTATTTAGGTAATATTTCTTATATCTGCTGGTAGTAGGTTGAATAGTCTGGGCCCACGAATGTTGATGTAGTGTTTTCTTACTGTGTCCACGGTGCCACTGGTTTTCACTGGCTCTGTTTTACACATCCTTCCAGATCTCTCGCTTCCTGTACATTGAGACTTAGTCTAAGTTCTCCGGTAAACTCTCTTTGTATATTTTCCAGCTCTGGTATATTACCTGGTGTTAACGGAACAGTCAACACTTAGCAATACTCCAAGTACGAGAACACAAGTGATGTAAATTATGTTGTTTTGAAAGTTCTCATTATCCATCCTGTTATTTTTTCTGGCTTTTGCAGCATTTTGTCTTATTGTGTGTTTTTTAAAGATAGATCAGCTGATGATGTTAAACCTAAGTTTGTTTCATGTTCTCATCGTTCTTTGAGTGGCCATCTTCTGGTATGTATATCATTTTCCATTTAAATTTCTCATATTTTCCATATCTGAGCAACTGGAAATTGTCCCCACTGAACATCATTTTCTTGTCTACCTTCCTATAGTGGAGGTTAAAGTGGTGGAGATTGTAGTGGTGGTGGTGGGTGGTGGAGGTTACCTGGAGGTTCTGGGGATCAACGCCCCCGCGGCCCGGTCCATTACCAGGCCTCCCGGTGGATCAGGGCCTGATCAACCAGGCTGTTACTGCTGGCCGCACGCAGTCCAACGTACGAGCCACAGCCCGGCTGATCCGGCACTGACTAGGTATCTGTCCAGCTCTCTCTTGAAGGCAGCCAGGGGTTTATTGGTAATTCCCCTAATGCTTGATGGGAGGCTGTTGAACAGTCTTGGACCCCGGACACTTAGTGTTTTCTCTTAGTGTACCAATGGCGCCCCTACTTTTAATTGGGGGCATTTTGCATCGCCTGTCCAGTCTTTTACTTTCGTAGGGAGTGATTTCTGTGTGCAGATTCGGGACCATTCCTTCCAGGATTTTCCAAGTGTAGATTATGATATATCTCTCCCTCCTGCGTCCCAACGAGTACAAGTCAAGTGCTTCCAAGCGTTCCCAGTAGTTAAGGTGCTTGACAGAACTTATACGTGCAGTAAAGGATCTCTGCACGCTCTCTAGATCTGCGATTTCACCTGCTTTGAATGGAGATGTTAATGTACAACAGTATTCCAGCCTAGAGAGAACAAGTGATTTGAAAAGGATCATCATTGGCTTGGCATCTCTCGTTTTGAACGTTCTCATTATCCATCTTATTATTTTCTTTGCACTTGTGATCGTGACACTGTTGTGATCCTTGAAAGTGAGATCCTCAGACATTACTACTCCCAGGTCCCTTACATTATTTTTCCGCTCTATTGTATGGCCGGAGTCAGTAGTATACTCTGTTCTAGTTATCTCCTCCAGTTTTCCATAACGGAGTAGTTAGAATTTGTCCTCATTGAACATCATATTGTTTTCCGTTGCCCACTGGAAAACTTTGTTTATATCTTCTTGGAGGTTGGAGTTGTGGTAGGGGTAAGAGTGGTGGTGGAGTTGGAGTTGTGGTAGGGGTAAGAGTGGTGGCGGAGGTTAGAGTGGTTGAGGTTGGAGCTGTGGTAGGGGTAAGAGGGGTGGAGGCGGTAGTGGTAAGGTTTATGAGTGGTGGTCGTATAATGCCTGAGTGAGAGCCATAACAAAAGCTTCATGGTGATAGTATCTGTGAGGGCTGACCCCTGCATTCACACAGTGCTAGCAGCTCTGGGGCGCACACGAGGTGTCTATTAGCACTCACCCATTGTGAAGGCTCCTATCTCTCCTTGGATCTCCATCATCAGCTCTCCATTCTCACCGCCAACCCTCCCTCATTCCCCATCCCACCCACATACACACCGGGGCCTTATAGTGGCTCTAAATGGTCCATACATCTTTGAGAGGGTTCTGGGGATGTGCTAATAGAATCTTAGCTGTGACTAGCGAATCTGGCAGGTTTCAATTGGTACCTCCTAAGAGATTCTTAGTTCCGTTTAGCGGATCGCAAGGCTGAAGTAAGATCGGGGGAAAAAAAAGTCTCATAAGATTTTAAGAGGGATCTAGTAGGCCTTGAGACATCGTAGCTCTGTACAAGAATCCTAACTGGTAGTGGGATCAAGAGCGTTCCAGGGTGTTCCAGAGGATCCCAAAATATGGTTGTACAGACCCTAATGGCTCTTGACAGGTTGCTGTAAATCTCTACAAACTCCAACGAGTCCTTCCTAGCTGGTACCAGTGTAATTTCTCTGGTCCCAGTGAGCCCCAGGGAGTTTGTATCGGATTTTAACTTGTTTTTGTGATTCACGTCAGGTTCTGACTGATAGTTGTGAGGTCTGGTAGGTTTTAGCGAACTCTGACAACCCTACTTAGCTATATCAGTGGGATCTCCAGCGACCCAGCGACTTCCAGTGAATCTGAGCATGGCGTTCAGCATACTAGCATCTCCCAGCAGATCACAATCTTTCCTAGAGAATACTTGTGTGTCCCAGCAGGTGCTGAGGACACACCCTCCTCCCTGAGACCTCTCTCAGACCCCTGATCTTACCCAACACACTTTCAGTTTTAGCAGGTCAACATGGGCCAGTTGTAAAATGAATATATTAGTTTTTATAATTTGCTTGTAGCGAGGTGTGTGTATGTGTGTGGTTCCAGGGGTCGAGTCTTAGCTCCTGGTCCTGCCCCTCAAACTGGTGGCTGTTGAGTTGGCCTCTGATTTCCTGAGCCCAGTTATACCAATTCTTAAAACTATGTATGAATCCTGCCTCAACCACTTTGCTGTCCATGTGATGAACGTCTGCGGGTGTATAGCGCTCCCTCGTGAATACAATAATGTCAGCTTCAAGACAAGTCTTGTTGCAGATATTTGGACTTTAATTGATTTTGTGTCTCTTATATACATGTCTATGTATGCATTTCATGGATACATGTATCCTAATCTCATTTGTCGAATTCATTCTGACGAGGACATTAGAAGACTCCAGGAAGATTTGAACAGGCTGATGCAGTGGTCGGAGAAGTGGCAGATGAAGTTCAGTACAGACAAGTGCAGAGTTCTGAGCGTTAGACAGGACAATAACCATGCCACATATAAACTAAATAATGTAGATCTTAATATTACTGATTGCGAGAAGGATTTAGGAGTTCTGGTTAGCAGTAATCTAAAACCAAGACAACAGTGCATAAGTGTTCGCAATAAAGCGAACAGAATCCTTGGCTTTATATCAAGAAACATAAATAATAGAAGTCCTCAGGTTGTTCTTCAACTCTATATATCCTTGGTTAGGCCTCATCTAGATTATGCTGCTCAGTTCTGGTCACCGTATTACAGAATGGATATAAATGCTCTGGAAAACGTACAGAGGATGACAAAGTTGATCCCATGTATCAGAAATTTTCTCTATGAGGATAGACTGAGGGCCCTGAATCTGCACTCTTTAAAAAGGCGTAGAATTAGGGGGGATATGATTGAAGTGTATAAATGGAAGACAGGAATAAATAAACGGAATGTAAATAACGTTGCTAAAAATATCTAGCCAAGACAGGACTCGTAGCAATGGTTTCAAGTTGGAAAAATTCAGATTCAGGAAGGATATAAGAAAGCACTGGTTTGGTAATAGTTGTGGATGAGTAGAACAAACTCCCAAGTACCGTTATAGAGGCTAAAACGTTGTGTAGTTTTAAAAATAGGTTAGATAAACACATGAGTGGGTGTGGGTGGGTGAGTTGGACCTGACTAGCTTGTGCTAGTAGGTCTGATGCCGTGCTCCTTAAGTGAATGTGACCTGGACTTGACTAGGCTAGGTCAGTGGCATAAGCTGGTAGACGACTTGGACCTGCCTCGCATGGGCCAGTAGGCCTGCTGCAGTGTTCCTTCTTTCTTATGTTATTTACCAGAAATGCGCCAAACCCGTGCGGTTGCCCCTGATGTATCTATTATTATAAAGTGAGTGCGAGGGCCTGTTATTTAATGGGGTTTAAAGCCTGTCTACTACACGAGGGTCATTAAACTGTACATCACGTCAAGAATACTTTAATATCAGAAACAGATTATACCGTCAGTTTACACTTAGAGACAAACCTCGCAGTGTATATACACTGAGAGAAATATATCTCAGTGTACATACACTGAGAGATATATACCTCACAGTGTATATACACTGAAAATAATAATATATTATTAATAATATACATTATTATTTGTGGCTCTGGTGGCTAAAGCTCTCGTTTCACACGGCGAGGTTCTGGGTTTGATTCCCAGTCAGGGTAGAAACATTGGGCGTGTTTCTTTACACCGGTTGTCTATGTTCACCCAACAGTACAATAGGTACCTGGGTGTTAGTCGACTGGTGTGGGTCGCATCCTGGGACAAAATTGACCTAATTTGCGGGAAATGGTCTGCATAACAAGCAGCTTTCTATATAGTAGTATGTCATTGATGTCAACTATGGTCTGTACACCTTGTACATGTAACTCTAGTAAATAAAGATATTATTATTATTAGTGTGGGGGACCTGGTCAATAGGTGGGGGTACGCGCCTGTAACCACCGCCACTCTAACCTCCCACCTATGATTATTATTGTGGGGGAGCGCTAGACCCGTAGCAGTCGTAGAGATCCTGGGCTTGATCCAAGGAGAAGATAGCTCTATTTCCCTGGATCACGAGCAGCTGTAGTGAGTGGTACGTAGAGAAGTGATCTTTACTGGGTAATTCTTCAGGATATGGTAAGAATTGTATTTGTTCATGAATTTTATTTGAGAGGAATTTTAATTGTTCATAGAATTTTTTTGTTCATATGAATTTTATTTTTTCATAGAAATTTTAAGAGGAAATTTTATTTGTTCACAGGAATTTTTTTCATAGGAATTTTATTTGTTCGTATAAAGTTAACCTGTTCGGATCAAACACAAAAAAAAAATGTAAGAAAACTAGCACCATAAGATGTAAATGTTGAAGCATAAAGACACTGATGTCATAATAACAAATACTGTGACTGGAACAATACACAAATAACCCGCACATAGAGAAATTTATGACGACTTTGTGGTCCAACTTGTACATTAACTAGTCACACACAAGTGCGAAGAGAAGGAAGTCACAATATATGAGAGGGAGACAGGGACGTGATGTCACAGGTACAACTGTTGTTGGTTAGCACTTTAATAGTCTTGATGTAAGTTCACCAGCCTTGATGCTGCTGAAAAGCTCTTGATCCAGGGAAATGGACTTACCCTCATTTGGATCAAACTTAGGTGCCTCCCATTCCACATTTGCTGTAGGACCCCTAAGAGCTTAGTGTTTCTCCTCATTGTTATAGTTATAATAATAATTATTAATTCCTTGAAAGGTCAAACCCGTAGGGGGTATCACAAGTGCGTGCACTAACATGCAGGTCCAGCTGTGTCACACCATTATAATAATCAAAAAGAAGCGCTAAACCTACAAGGGTCATACAGCGCCGACAAGCTGTCACAGTAAGCCTTTACTAATAACATAAACGATGCCTAATTTCTTCCCAATAATGATTTGAATATCATATTCACAATGAAGAGAGAAATACTTGAGAGTTGTACAATATCTGGGAAATGAAAGATAATCAGGTCTCATCCAAGAGATAATTATGTGTATAGTATATTATATTACACCCAAAAAAATCAGTGTTTATAATTTAGTAGAATGTTCTACTGTGAGATCTTACATTTATGATAATTTTCTCTTCTTCCCTCAGTTAAATTGGTTTTATTATTATTATTATTATCAAAAAGAATTAATGGTGATGAATTAATCTTGATGTCATATTAACACTAGCCAACACAACCATTCAGCAGCTCTCTTGTAACAAGTAGGCTACAGTAAGATGATTTTACTAAATTTGTTTCAAGGACAAGAGACTGCTTACTTTTCTTCTCTTTACTATATAATTAATTAACATATTATTATTATTATAATCAAGGGAGAAGCGCTAAACCCGTAGGATTATACAGCACCCAGGGGGGAGGATGTGGAAGGCATTCAGGCTTAATTCGGGGAACTGGAGCACAGATTCAATTCCCTAAATCAAGAGCCCCTCACCAACATCAAGGAACCTTCCATGAGGGGATTAATTAACATAGCTTATCTCAACTGGTTCTTTATTCTTATGCAAGATGGTACCCTACAAGCGTAGTGTTACAAGTACAATAATTTCAACATCACTGTTGTATGGGTAATCATTTAAGTCTCTTTTTGCAATCATTACATATCTGAACTTACAACAGGACTGGTATTCCTCATCCTGTGACTTTTCATCTGCTGAGACCATAGGATATCATGACTAAACTGACTAAATTATCACATTATGGGGTGCAGTTAAGAGTTGATGAAGAATGTACAAGTCTTGTTGGAAGAGAGTTAGTTGTTGTTAATGAAAAGTGCCAAACCCTTAAGGGTAATACAGCACAGGAAGAAATTAGTAACACTCACTCTCCAACCCTTCAGAGGAAAAGTGGCTCTTTCTCAAAGGAAGTGAAGCTAACCCCCCCCCCCCCTTTGGATTGAATATGTTTACCTCCCATTTCCCAGGTACTGTATGACCCTTATAGATTTAACACTTACCATATACTATATATTTAATACTTTCCAAGTGTTTATGCTAAACCAATGGAATACATAATTATATTTAAACAAGACAATCTGTAATTCTTCTTAGCCCTCCTTGAGAACGTGTCTCGAAATTGTTCCAGATTCTATTGATAGTCAAGATTGTCATGAGTGTACAAAGGACTGGTTAGCAAACGGCAAAATCATTTTAATAGTCTTTATTTACACTTATCACTGAAATATCACATACAAAATGTATAAACCTCAGACAGCAAAACAAAATGCTGCATGGTATATATCTATGCCTCTGTGGATATGTCATCACTGACAATAGATTTTTCTGTAAGTAGATGATAGCTCTTGCAATTTATAAACCAATTATACAAAAATACTAAAATACATAGTGTTTAGGTATATGCTAACATTTGATTCAACTGTTACACAGCAAAGAATTCTATATTTAAGAGCATGTGAAAACGACGAGGAGCCAACTCAGCAGTGACATCTTTGGCTATATACATATATAAGAAAAAGAAAACAGGGCTCATATTATAAAGAGTGAATGACACAATTTTATCTGGTAATATAGTCTTGTCAACAAATGCAGATAAAACATCAAATGGGACCTTTAATCATACAAACATAAAGAGTAATGCCAATATAATTATATTCATGGGGGAGTGCTAAACCCTAAGGGTCATACAGCACCAGGTAAACAGGAGGTAATTAGGTTTGATCCAAGGCAGGGTAGCCTCAATTCCTCACATAGAGGCTTTTATCAGCATAATAGCATTCCCCTCTTCCCCCTCCTTTCACATCTTTAAAGACCATAATCAAAGCAGAATGCACTTTTTAATGGCAGAGCACTGTTCTTTACATAAGAAAATGGCACCATGATTCAGTCTACATACATGCTTTATTTTAAGTTGCCAAATATAGATTGCATGGTATCAGATCAAAAATACTACTGTTGCTACAGTACAGAGAACAATGATACATAAGCTATGGTTTATTTTCTTTCATGTTATTGAAATGTGTGAAGATCTACCTTTATATAGCATAGATATTATTTGCCCCACAGTCTTTCATAATCACTGTTTATGTTGTGTAGTTACACACGTACATTTATGCATGTAAACATAAAAAAAAAACACATAATAATAACATAATTAAGTAAAAGAAGCAGAGAACAAACCCATTTCAATGCAAAAACAGTGAACTGGTAAAAAAATTTCAGTATATTTCTCCTCAAGATACAGAAAGAGATGCATGTAACATCAAAACTGGAAAAAAAAAAAAAATCTGCATTCATCAAAGAACAGAAAATTCTGGTTAACTATGAAAAAATACAAACGAGTGAAGTTAATGGTCAAAATTATTTTGAAAAAGAAACTGGTAGTTATTATATTTAGGTCATAAAACATAAGAGAAATAGGAGTTACTTAGGTTTGATCCAAGTAAGGAAAAGTAGCACCAAAAGTGAGGGGAAAGATAGCTCCCAAAAGTAACAGATAACATTAGTCTGGAAAAGACTTGACATTATATCTTTAGATCCACACCCCCGTTAGTTCTTAGTCGAACTTAGTCATGCTAGGTATTTTATTCCTCTCACTACTATAGATGCATGTATCACTGGCCAATAAGTTGGGAATCTTGAAAGTACAGTGGACCCCCGGTTAACGAACTTTTTTCATTCCAGTAGTATGTTCAGGTGGCAGTACTGACCGAATTTTTTCCCATAAGGAATATTGTGAAGTAGATTAGTCCATTTCAGACCCCCAAACATACACGTACAAATGCACTTACATAAATACACTTACATAATTGGTCGCATTTGGAGGTGATCGTTAAGCGGGGGTCCACTGTACTGCCTAACCACTCTCCTTGAGTGACTGTCAGTGGCAAGATAAAAGGCAGATGGCCCAATTGAAGCAGTTACAGGTAGTCCAGTCAGGTGCACCAGTTATAGATGGTACAATCAGATGCACTAGTTGAAGACGAAAGTCAGGCACTTTTGAAGTAATATTATAATTGGTACAGCCAGGTACCCCAGATGAAGTATCAAGTTATAATTGGTACAGCCAAGTACCCCAGGTAAAGTAGCAGTTACAGATGCTTTTGTAGAACTGTATTGTAAAAGTTGCTTCTCTTGGAAATCTCGGGAATTTGGGAAATGTTTCTGTAAATGGGTGCATAAAAAAGACGACGACAAAGTTCACTTAGTACAGTATTATGCTTTGCTGGACAGGTCTTTTAAACTGCAAAAACAAATGGTCAATAAGATCACATCCAGTTTAGTACAAGATACTGCCTTCAACAAAGATGAACAACAATTCTACAGTTAAGAAGAAAAAGTGAATAAAAAAAAATAAGAGCTAATGAAATGTGCACCCTTCTCAAAATAAAATGCTTTATTTGTTGGGTTGTTAAACTTTATCAGTCAAATAAACAATAGCCATTAATTAAGGCCATAATTCACTCAGTCTATCAAGCATACTTTAGTCCCTTTAAGTTTAGTTTAGGCTCTTATTAATGTATGTACACTGAAAGAGATACTTGAGTGTATATACCTGGTGTTAGTTTTGCCAATTTGAACAGCAAAGCAATGGTCAGATACAAAGTTAACACTGAACACAGTCCCTATGGCTAATAAAGCATTGAAAAAAATATACAACTTGTTGGACATTTATGTCTTTGATTCCCACAACACTTAGGACTTGTTACTGGTTATGTACTTGAACTAATAAAGTCCTCTGCCTTGCAAGGACTTGTAATGACTTCTCAAAATATGTTACAAGAGAATTTGTGAACAGGTGATAATTTTCTGAAACCTTTAGGTTAATTTTTTCAGGAAGGTTTCTTAATTTTTTTTGTTTTTTTTCTATGTTTGTGACACTGTCAGTCTCTAAAGAGACTGATAGTGTCACAAACATAAATAATGAATATTAAATGTGTAGTAGTGACTATTTAAAAAAAATTATGAAACCTTCCTGACAAAATTATCATATATACCCTGAAATTTCATTCTAGAGATATAGGTGCAGTACACCAAACAAAGGCTCTTCCATTAAGACCTCATCTTGGTTCATCCTTGTTTGAATGTGCAACATTACAAGGCTACTATGGTGGGGTTTACTCTTTGAAGCAGCTAGGTATGCTTGTAATGAGAAAAATATGAATATATCTGTAACAAAATAAATAGGGGAATTGATTTGAATGTTGCACATAGTTAATATGCAATGTCATGCATGAATCTGATCACACTTCCATTTATGATGCATTAATTCTACTTGGCTGTGTGAACAGGTTTTTGAATCGTGCAGATGGACTGGAAAAAGATGTGATGCATATTCTGCTGACTTGGATTCAAATGCTAAAAGAGAGAGATAATTGGACTGAAAAGATCTACCCCATGCTACATTATTATGTTCCAAATCTATTTTATGAATGTATGATAAAAAGTAAATACAATCATAGTATAATGAATATTATACTATGATTGTACCCTACCTTGGTGGGAGACTGTCCCACCAAGGTAGGGCGACCCAAAAAAAGAATAACTTTCACCATCATTCACACTAGCACCATCTTGCCTGAGGCATGCTGATGCAACAATTCAATGTTCTTCAAAACAGCAGATATCTCCACCCCTCCTTCAGAGTGCAGGCACTATACCTCGCCTCCTAGACTCAAGTCTGGTTACCCAGTTTCCTTGAATCCCTTCACAAAATGTTACCTTACTCACACTCCAGCAGCTTATTAGGTCCAAAAACCATCTGCCTCCACTGTCTAACATGCTCATTCATACCTACTGGAGGTCCAAGTCCCTTGCACACAAAACCTCCTTGATCCCTTCCCTCCACTTATATGCTTCAATGTAAACACTTGGTCTACACACCCCCCTATCCTTCCTAAAACCTCCTTGTTCATCTGTGATCCTGCTCTCCATCTTAGCCTAATTTTTTTCAATAACTATCATACACTTTACCAGGTATACTCGGCAAGCTTATTCCTCTATAATTCTTACACTCTTTCGTCCTCATTTCCTTTATACAAAGGAACTCTGCACGCTCTCTGCCAATCCCTAGGTACCTTTCCCTCTTTCGTGTATTTATTGAGCAAAAGCACCAATCACTCCAAAACTATATTTCCAACAGCTGTATACTGCCTAGGCAGGAGTGACCCAAAGAACACACACATTCATTACCATTCATTCAGTCGGTGTTTTTTTTGGAAGTGTGGTGACACTACAATTAGATTACCCTCTGACTGCAATACTTCAAAGTGCAGACTTTCTCAACAGTAAAATTATTAACCAGATGCCACAATCAGCCAGCCACCCTCAGAGATGTGCCAGTCATTTTTTTTGGCCACCTGCTAATTGTCATTTAAATGGGATGAGTGCCAAAAAATGGTTAAGAATTATGGCTGTTCTTGGTAGGTTTAGGCCAAAATTTCATGGTTTCCTCATCCCTTGCAATCAGTAATGTAAAAATAATGTCTAGTAGCAACATTAATAAATCTACAGTATGTTTGAGAGAAAGCAAGCTCACATAGTCTCTGACAGTTTAGATGATGCCAGCACCATTGTACTGTTGGCCTATTTGTACATTAGCTGAGGCAAGGCCTGAAGGACATTTCTGGGGGTCAATGCCCCTGCAGTTTGTAAGTTGGACTGTGCTGCACACAGTCCAACTTACAAACTACAGTCTGACTGGTCAGGCACTTATTTGAGGAATTTGTCCAGTTCCCACTTGAAGACTTATGTTTGTTTGTAATTCCCTGTATGCACGGAGGGAGGACACTGAAAAGCAACGGACCTCTGACACTTGGAGTTCTCTCTTAGTGTACTTGTCACACCCTTCCTTTTTAGTTGAGGTATTTTGAACTGTTAAAGGTAGTAGGTTGGTAGACAGCAACCGCCCAGGAAGGTACTACTGTTCTGCCAAGTGAGTGTAAAACTGAAGCCTGTAATTGTTTTACACGATGGTAGGATTGCTGGTGTCTTTTTTTATTTTTGTCTCATACACATGCAAGATTTCAGGTACGTCTTGCTACTTCTACTTACACTTAGGTCACCCTACACATACATGTACAAGCATATATATATATATACACACCCCTTTGGGTTTTCTTCTATTTTCTTTCTATTTCTTCTTCTTGTTTATTTCCTCTTACCTCCATGGGGAAGTGGAACAGAATTCTTCCTCCGTAAGCCATGCGTGTTGTAAGAGGTGACTAAAATGCCGGGAGCAAGGGGGTAGTAACCCCTTCTCCTGTATATATTACTAAATTTGAAAGGAGAAACTTTCGTTTTTCCTTTTGGGCCACCCCGCCTCGGTGAGATACGGCCAGTGTGTTGAAAGAAAGAAAGATTTTGCACTGTCTGCCAAGACTGTCATACAAAGTAATTTTGGTGTTTAGGTTTGGGACCAGTTCTTCCAGGATTTTCCAGGTGTAAATTATGTACCTTTCTCACCAACATTCCAAGAAATATAGTGATTTCTTTTTTTTACCACTTCAGCTCTTCCTACCAAGTTAGTGAGCCAGTGAAAAACACATTCACCATCTTGCCAGAAGTACATAGGTATCACAATTCAAACAACCCTCTGAACCCCTAACATCCCCACCTATCCTTCAGAGCTGGCACTAACTTTCCACCCTCAAAGCTCACGTCTGGGTAACCAGTCTTTAAGCTCTACATAAATGTTATTAAATCCAGACTCGCACAGCATATGAAATTTGAAAAAAATCACTCCTTTTCTCTCAGGGTTACCAGGGTTCCCACATTCTATTTTTTTTTTTTAACACATCAGCCATTTCCCACCGAGGCAGGGTGACCCAAAAAGAAAGAAAAAACTGCCATCATCATTCGACAATTTCACCATCATTAATATATAATCAATGTCTTTGCAGAGGCGCCCAGATACGACAGTTTAGATGTCCCTCTAAACAGCCATATTTGAATGGCCCAAATACCATCAATTAAATATTTTACAGCAAATTTCCATGGATAAGCAGCAGCAGCAGAATGTTACAAAATTCCTCGACAGCTAAGAACACAGTACAGTCTCTCTTCACTTAACGACAGAGCTCAGTTCCTAAGACCACATCGGTAACAAATTCGTTCCTAAGTGAGGACCGTACTATAATGGTAGTGGGTTTGTGTCGACCATCTTTGATATTGTTTTAATGTCACCTTTGCACCATTTATAACATTTCTGGTATATTTTTAAATGCTTATACAGTAGTGTACTGTATATTGTAATAAACAGAATGGAGGAAATCAGCTTTAATATACATTATTTAGGCATGCATACATGTACTGGTCAGAGAGCTTAAACGTACTTGTTTACCGGGGTATCGGTAAACAAGTATGTCGCTAAGTGTGGAGAGGCTGTATATGGTATAAAAGGGTTCCCATAAAGAAAGCAGCTATCATATCTGAAATTACTTTGGTTTTTCATACCGTGCATTACCACTACAGTACCATTCCAAGTTATTAGCAAACTGTGACAAAGTCAACACAATAATGAAAACACATTAGTCTCACACAGTTAAATTGGTTAGGCATAATTGACTTGCAGTACTTTATTATGGAATATTTATTGATCCAAGGAACTGCAATGAAGAAAAATTCCCACTGGCAGCTCAGTATTTTACGTCTGATAGGGAGAGAGAAGTTAGACTGTAGTGTCTATGCTCCTTGCCCCTCTTCAAGGGGGGCTCCTTGGCGTGGTGAAGAGGCTCTTGGTCTGAGGAATTAGACCTATCGGTCTTCTTCCTCAGACCGAACCTAATTACCCCCCAATCTCCCCTCCCCTATCCCATCCTCCCCATCCTCCCCTTTTTCCTTTCCTCCTCCTCCTCCCCACTCCTCCCTTTTGCCCTTCCTCTTTTTGTCCTTTGGGATTTCTCCCACAGGCACGCTAGTTCCTAGGTAGAGGAAAGGACACCGGGGTCGATCCCATTCCGTTGAGGTTTCTTGGCGGTGGCGTAGTTTGCCGTGGAATCTGGATTGCCTAGGGATGTCCCGATCCCTCTCCGGTATCCCGGAGTAGCTTTGGGTGTCTTTTGGGCGACGGGTGTATCTCTGGAAGCCACCTTTCGGATTCCGGGGGTGGTGGCTGAAGGAGGTATGCTTTGTGGCGGATATCCGGCCGCCCTCTCTTTTGTCCACCGAGGTAGCTCGGCAGATGTGAGGTTGCTATCCCAGATTGCTGGTTTACTGGCATGAAGGGTAGGGTATGGCACGGGTTCCATGCTGCATCTGCGCTACTAGCGGTGTCGAGTCCTCTTGGGCGCGGAGGGAGATTTCTGGCCCTTTCATTCCTCCTAGGAACTATCCCTCCCCGGTCCCCCCTTTTTTTTTCTTTTTTTTATTTTTATTTTCTTTTCTTCTTTCTTTTTTTTTCTTAAAAACAAAAAGAAAGAAGTAACCTAACCATGGCAGCCCTAGTCCATGAACCTTTTACCCCCGGGCCCCTTCTTGATACCGCACCCCGTTCTGACCCCGCCTCGTCTTTGGACCACTCTTCAGACATTCCTCATGCCTCTGTACCTATTGCCGGTGCTGTTTCCTCACCTGCTTCAGGTACTGAGGCCTCGACTGACTCCTTCGATTTATCAGACCTTCGCTCTCCTCTGACTATGCTTCCGGCCTCTCCCTCTACGGTGCGGCAATTTTCAAATCGCCGACCCGTTCCACGTCGGACCAACTCTGGTCCCACGCCTAAACGTCAACGACAATTACCTGCTGATGATACTTCTCCACCTTCACCTTCTCGTTCTTCTCAGAAAAGATCGACACGTCCTTCACTACCTTTCCACGCTCAGTTTCAGACTGAACAGTGGACTAAATTCTTCACTTTACGACCAACTTCCTCTACTGCCTATCTTTCTGACCATAGTATTGGCAAGGCACTCCTACGCCATGTTGGTAAAGATATTTCTTTTCATGCTCTTAAGAGCGGTACGCGCATCATTACCGTACAGAATGCTACCCAGGCTCGTGAGCTCTCTCGTCTTTCCCATATAGATACTGTTCCTGTCACCCTTGAAAAACATCATTCCCTCAATTCTTGTAGTGGTACCGTTATTCTGCCCCATACCATAGTTCAACAAAATTTCCAGACATGTGGCACCGACATTCTAGAACAGCTGGAACTCCAAGATCTCCCAATCCTCAAGGTAGACACTTACGTTCTTCCTGCCCGTGGGCGGAGACGATACCCTAGCAATGTGGCTCGTTTAACTTTTGACAGCCGAGAACTCCCATCCTCAGTTTATATAGCAGGACATCGGTTACAAGTTCGAAAGGTGATCCCTACACCACAACAGTGTAGAAATTGCTGGCGATTTGGCCATCCAGCGAAATATTGCAGATCTATCGCCGAATGCCCAGTCTGTGGTGCCGATGACCATTCTAATACGTCTTGCAATCGATCTCCCTCTTGCCTTAACTGTCATGAGGCTCACCCTTCGTACTCTCGCCGTTGTCAGGTCTATTTAAACGAGCGGGAAATCCGTCACCTCAAAGAGACAGAAGGTCTCCCTTATGCCATGGCAGTTTCTCATCTCCGCCTCCAAGGGAGACTCCCACGTGTTTCTTATTCCCGTGTTTCAAAACGTCCCCCCACTTCTGGTATCCCATCTTCTACACCCACCTCTGTGGTTACCTCTCCCATAATCACTCCTGTATCTAATCCTTTTGCTGTCCTCGGCTCAGACGTCCCTACTTCAACGCCTCAGTCTAATCTCGCTTCTTCGAGTTCTCTCTTACAAGCCTCAGTATCGACGAGACCTCGTACGACACCTCTTCCCAATCGTCCCTCTACTTCTCAAAAGTCAAAAAAAGGTCCGGTAACACCTCCTACCCATCTTCCACCTCCTCATTTTACCCTCCCTGTCTCTGTCCCTAGTTCTTCCCCTCTCACTGGCTCAGTTACAAGTGCAGAGGTTCACCCTCCTCCTCGTAATGTACCTTCCTCCCCTGTTCCCTCCCAAGTTTCTTCCTCTTCTGCCACCTCCCAGGTTCCTGTCTCTTCTGTCCCCTGCCACGCTTCTCCAGTTCCCTCCACCCTTTCGCCCCCCCCTACCTTGGTACAGTCCAATACAGTTCCAATCTTTACTCATCCTCCCCCTACCATTCCCAATATTGTCTCCCATACGACATCTCTGAATTCCGAAACACTTGAAGCAATCTCTGAATATATTGCAGAGACCAAACCATCAATGGACACTGATCCACCTTCCGCTCTTCCTCTCTCCTCTGCTCCATCTGCGCAACTCCTTTCTTCACAGCGCACCGTTCCTTCGCTGCTTGAACATTTTCCACTGCCTCCGCATGTGGACTTTTCTAACCCTTCTAGTCCGTAGGAACCCTTACCTGCGGATTTCAAGTATCTTTATCATTGCCAATCATGGCCTTTTTACAGTGGAATATACGCGGCCTCAGGGGTAATCGGGGTGAGCTTCAGATGTTACTCTCCCAGTTTGCCCCTGTTGGTGTTTGCTTACAGGAACCAAAATTACACTCTGCTGTTATTTCTCACATCTCAGGCTATAATTTATTGTATTCTTCAGATCCTTTTCCTGATGGGACCTTTAATGAAAGTGCCCTTCTTCTCCGCACTGATATTCCGTACCATCAGCTATTTGTTCATACTTCGCTGCATTACACAGCAGCCCGTATCCACTTACATAGGTGGTATACGCTCTGTTCTTTATATCTCTCTCCTTCTCGGGCATTATCTATTCCGGATTTTGCCTTCCTTGTTTCGTCATTACCGCCACCGATTCTGTTACTTGGTGATTTTAATGCCCACCATTTCCTCTGGGGAGGGTCTCACTGTGATTCCCGTGGAATTCAGTTAGAGGCTTTTCTTGCCACCCACCCCCTCCATGTTTTAAATACAGGTACTCACACCCATTTTGATCCTCGGACTCATACTCTCTCTTGCATCGATCTCTCAGTTTGCTCTTCCTCCGCCGCATTAGACTTTACTTGGTCTGTTCTCCCGGACTTACATGACAGTGATCATTTCCCAATCATTCTTACTTCCCCTTCATATTCGCCACCTCTTCGCACCCCACGCTGGCAATTTAATCGGGCAAATTGGAACCTTTACTCACACCTGACTGTTTTTAAAGAGGTTCCTTCTTCGTCCTCCATCGATGAGCTTTTACACCTATTCTCATCCTCCGTTTTCACCGCAGCTTCTCATTCTATACCCCAAACTTCGAGCAGGCATTCTCAGAAATGCGTGCCTTGGTGGTCTCCTGCTTGTGCTCGTGCAGTACGTTTGAAACGCGCTGCATGGGGCAGGTACCGGTACAATAGAACCACAGAGCGACTCCTTGATTTTAAACAGAAGCGTGCGATCGCTCGCCGTGTCATCCGTGACGCTAAACGCACTTGCTGGCGAGATTATGTCTCCACCATCACCTCTGCTTCCTCTATGAGTGCAGTCTGGAAAAAAGTACGAAAACTGAGTGGTAAATATTCTCCTGACCCGGCTCCTGTTCTGCGGGTTGCCGGTGTTGATATAGCAAACCCACTAGATGTTGCCAATGAAATTGGCAATCATCTGGTCCGTATTTCTCAGGGACTCCATCTATGCCCCTCATTTCTTTCCTCAAAGTCTGCCAGAGAGTTAGCACCCTTGGACTTTTCTTCTCTCAGAGAAGAACAGTATAATGTGCCTTTTACACTTCAAGAACTGGAGGCAACACTCTCAGCTTGTCGATCATCGGCAGCTGGGCCCGACGACATTCATATTCGTATGCTACAACATTTACATCAGTCAGCCCTTGCAGTCCTATTACGCCTTTACAATCTTATTTGGTCACAAGGAGTTCTTCCACAGCTGTGGAAATCCGCCATTGTTCTCCCTTTCCGCAAACCAGGCACTACGGGACATGAAACCTCCCACTATCGTCCCATTGCTCTTACCAGTGCAGTTTGCAAAGTAATGGAACGTCTAGTAAATAGACGTTTAGTGTGGTATTTAGAGACACACAACAGTCTCTCCACTCGTCAATATGGCTTTCGTAAGGGACGTTCTACCATAGACCCCTTACTGCGCTTGGATACGTATGTTCGTAATGCCTTTGCGAATAACCACTCAGTTATTGCCATATTTTTTGATCTTGAGAAGGCATATGACACAACTTGGAGGTATAATATTTTAGCCCAAGCCCACTCCTTAGGCCTTCGAGGCAATCTACCATCCTTCCTTAAGAACTTTTTAACTGACAGGCATTTCCGTGTTCGGGTTAATAATGTGCTCTCCCCGGACTTTATCCAAGCTGAAGGTGTCCCCCAGGGATGTGTTCTGAGCACAACACTTTTTCTCCTTGCTATTAATGATTTGGCCTCTAGTCTTCCATCAAATATTTGGTCATCACTCTATGTTGATGACTTCGCTATTGCCTGTGCAGGCGCTGACTGTCACCTCCTTACAGTTTCTCTCCAGCATGCAGTCGACCGTGTTTCCAATTGGGCCACCACACATGGGTTTAAATTTTCCAGCACTAAAACCCACCAAATCACTTTCACTAGACGCTCTGTCATCTCTGATCATCCTTTGTACCTCTATGGCTCACGTATCCCTGAACGTGATACAGTCAAGTTTCTGGGCCTCCTCTTTGATCGTAGGTTATCCTGGAAACCTCACATTACCTCTCTGAAGGCAACTTGTCACAGCCGGCTGAACCTTCTTAAAACCCTTGCTCATCTTTCGTGGGGAGCTGATCGTCGAACCCTCCTTCACCTACATTCCACCCTTATTTTATCGAAACTTGATTATGGTGACCAGATCTATTCAGCGGCATCTCCTGCTACTCTCTCTAGCCTTAACCCCATTCATCACCAAGGATTACGTTTATGCCTTGGTGCTTTTCGCTCTTCCCCTGTCGAAAGCCTCTATGCAGAAGCGAACGTTCCATCCTTATCCGATCGCCGTGATGCCCATTGCCTGCGCTACTATGTACGCTCTCATGATCTCCGCAATCCTTCCATTTATAGAATGGTCACTGATATTAGTAGACATTCTTTATTTGTTCGCCGCCCCTGCTTACTCCGTCCCTTCTCTCTTCGCCTTCATTCGCTCTTGTCTTCTCTTCAACTACCACCTTTCTATGTACATGTAGCATCACACTTTTCCCTACCCCCCTGGGAAGTTCCAGCTGTTCGAGTCTGTTCTTTCTCCCTCCCTTGCTCGAAAGCCCAACTGTCTACGGTCGCTTCCCGCTCTCTTTTTCTTGACCACTTTCACTCTCATTCTCATGCCATTGCTGTGTACACAGATGGCTCTAAGTCTTCTGACGGCGTAGGATTCGCAGCAGTGTTTCCGGACAGCGTCGTACAAGGGCATTTACTATCTTCAGCTAGTATTTTTACTGCTGAATTATATGCCATCCTTACAGCACTTATCCGTATTGCATCTATGCCTGTGTCATCATTTGTGGTTGTCTCAGACTCCCTTAGTGCTTTACAGGCTATACAAAAATTTGATACACCTCACCCCTTAGTCCTCCGTATCCAACTTTGGCTACGCCGCATCTTTACTAAGCATAAAGATATTGTTTTTTGTTGGGTCCCTGGTCATGTTGACGTACAGGGCAATGAACAGGCAGACACTGCTGCGCGGTCAGCAGTACATGACCTACCAGTTTCTTATAGAGGTATTCCATGTACGGACTATTTTGCTGTAATATCTTCCCACCTTCACACCCGTTGGCAACAACGTTGGTCTACTATGCTCGGCAACAAACTTCAGTCTATTAAACCGAGTATAGGTTACTGGCCGTCTTCTTATCACCAGTGTCGAGGTTGGGAGACTACTCTCTCCCGTCTTCGCATTGGCCATACTCGTCTTACTCATGGATATCTCATGGAGAGGCGTCTTGCTCCTCTCTGTGAGAATTGCCAAGCTCCATTATCAGTCAGCCACATTCTGTTGGACTGCCCACTTTATCAACGAGCACGCAGAATTTACCTCTGTCGTCGTCTTCGCCCCGCTGCTCTCTCTTTACCTTCCCTTCTCGCTGATGGACCCACCTTTCATCCGGACTCTCTCATTGACTTTTTGACAACGACTGACTTACTCCACAAATTTTGATACTTTCAGCCCTTTCTACTTGTATCTCTTGCTACCCTCTACCCCCGTACTATCCCCTGCCCCGCTGTTTTCTGTACCCTGCTGATCATCCCCCCTCCCTTCTGCCATCCAATTCCCTTGCTTCCTTCCCTACCCTGCAGCGCTGTATAGCCCTTGTGGCTTAGCGCTTCTTTTTGATTATAATAATAATAATAATATGCTCCTTGCCTAACAAAAAAACCCAAAGCTTTTCCAGGCCTTTTAGAAATGCAAGTATTGATATGATAGACTGTATCACAATAGATTTTTTTTTTTTAACATGTCGGCTGTTTCCCACCGAGGCAGGGTGACCCAAAAAGAAAACGAAAAAACTGTCGACAGCATTCAATACTTTTACCATCACTTTGCAGAGGCACTCAGATATGACTGTTTAGATGTAACAAATGAATTTATTTCCCTCTGAAAAAGTCAAGCAGACATATACAGTACTAACATGTCCTCAGATACTAATACAGCAAACTGTACTGAGAATGTAGGTAAAGATGCACACGGCACATTAAAATGAAGCTAGGCAAGACCTAACCTAGAGAGGAATACTATGCCTAGCCTAGAGAGGAATACTGTACTTAAAGAAAGTTACTATATCTTGGGGTTTGTTCAAACAATGTTTACCATGCAGTTTGTAAAGAAATCTTTCTTTCAACACACTGAAAGTTTCTCTCTTAAATTTAGTAATTTATACGGGAGAAGGGGTTACTAGCCCCTTGCTCCCGGTATTTTAGTCGCCTCTTACAACACGCATGGCTTACGGAGGAATTAACAAAAGAAAGAGTAACAAAAAGTAACTATGAAGAATACTGATGATACTGAAAATAATTAGAACTGATACCTAAAGATGTCATTAAAAGCAATAACATGGACTAGGGTGTGGTCAAAAATTAAAGCCTGAATTAAAATGCATGCCAGTGAAGGACTCTTGTGCAGGCAATTCAAACTACCCTCTGTGGCTTAGCGCTTCTTTTTGATTATAATAATAATCAAACTACCCTCTCCTCCTTAAACTCAAACCCAATTGCCTGTCATTCCATAGGCACTATTTGACCCCTACAGGTTTAGCACTTACCTATAATTGTAATAATGTAAATTTACAGACTAGCTGTAATAAAAGTTAACAAAACTGTGACTACACCTCTGACATAACATACAATTTTCAGAAAAACATTATTGATCATCAGACAGCTAAACTGAACCAGAGACAGATTAATACAAGAACCGAGAGAATAGTAAGAAAGCAGACATTGAAGAGCTCTCAAGGAGGATCATATTGATGAATGCCTTAGGCTCTTGTCCATCAACTTTCCATTTAGTTGTATTAATCTATACAATTGGTGTCGAATATCTTGCTCAGAGGTGAGGCAAGGTATTTGTCACCTTACACCCTGATAATCTGCATCAAGCCTGTTTTATAATACGGTAATTTAATATACTCACGGAGACATGAATGCATAACAGGGTAATAAAATTTCATTGTTTTGTTTTCCATGTGACTGAACTCTATTCAAGAATTTATTTGCAAACTGAGAATTAAAATTATTATAATTTTAAGGGTATTGCATTTTCAAGTTAATCATGTTTTAGATGATAAAACAAAAAAAAAAAAAAAAATTTAGTGGATGTGGACATTTTATTTTTTAAGTCCCCACACAACCCTTATCTGGCATGAATAATAAAATATATATATAAAATGAACTACAAGGTACCGTTTTATTTTGCTAATGAGTGTTCTGCCAAGAATGCGAGTTACCATCAAAATTCATGATCTGCACATAAACAAAATTTTTAACCTCGCTCCCCTGTTTGTATATGTAAGGGTTCCACAGAATTACACTTGCTGACATTATTAACATGAAATAAGACCAAATAGTTGTGAGCATTTTTCACTATCAGTTCTTTGCAAAGAAGCTTCAATAAATAAATTTGTTTAAAATTAGTTATTTTCTTACAAATTCTACATGTCTGCAATAGAGGATTTGTAATACAATACATAAGCCACTGGAGACTTTTAGCATATGAATAAAATAGAAGCATTTATTTTGGCTGGAACGAAAAGTAACACTACAGCTAGCTGTATTTAGATTTGTTTTATTTAATGGTAGCAAAATGTGGAACCAACAAAC
The DNA here is from genome assembly GCF_038502225.1 of Cherax quadricarinatus. Lineage (NCBI taxonomy): Eukaryota > Metazoa > Arthropoda > Malacostraca > Decapoda > Parastacidae > Cherax > Cherax quadricarinatus. The sequence goes on along the minus strand of NC_091332.1, from coordinate 10,550,500 downwards.
TATGAAACAATGCTGACTCAGCATAGCTGAGTCATTACTGACCTTACAAGTCACATCCAATATTTCATCTTTTCAAGGCCACAAGCATAGCTGGATCTATTTTAAACTTCAAAAAAAAAAAAAAAAAATTAAAAGCTATTACATTACCTAGCAAATTTTGTTAAAATATGATCCAAATTCTTGATTTTGTACACTGCTAGGTATAAATGGAATTAATAGCTTCAATAATGTTGACCTTAATATTGCAAATTTTTCTTCTATTTTGAAAATCTTGTCCCATATTCTGTAAAAGAAAAATAATACATGTTTAAAAATTAAGCAGCTTTTATTAGCAAATTACCAAATAGAAGAAAATGTATGAATGAAAAAATTAAAGCTTATAAAACTGTTGGATAAATCCAATACAACGTGAGCTATGGTAAATACTACTTATGTGTAACTACAATGTTCTTCCTTACACCTGCTTCATTTATGAACAAAGAATGTGTCAGTTGTGACAATGCCCCAGGAATGACTAATATTGAGATCATGTCCTTGTGTGAACTTGAGCATTTTAGTTTTTTAAATACAAGCATGCTCACTATACCTTGGCAATAATTGTTATTTCTTGTACAAATTCGTATTGTGAGAAACATTAGCAAAAATATTTGTTTTTGGAACAAGCAGCATGTCAGAGCCAATGTAGTTAGCACCGAATAGTTTAACGCGCACACAGCCAATCAGAGTGAAGGTAAACAAAGATGCTATTTCCATTTCTACTGCTGGAGGAGTAAGGTTACATTATTAAAGGATGGGTTTCATTATGTTCAGTTACATTTTTTACTATTTGCACAAAAAACTTTGTATATGATAAAAACTCATCTATTATTAGACAATTTCAGAAATAACTGATCAATTCACACAAGAACCAGATCTCAATAATTACCCCAGAACTTTCCCTTTCTTTGATTTCTCAACACTATACTAACCAACATCTGCAGGTGAAATACAGGCTAGTGTGAAGACAAAGACAAGTTACAGAATGTTTTACTGGGCTAAAGTTGCTCTGTGCAGAGCTTCATCAGATCATGACTTCATAAAGTTTTACACAGAGCAACAAGCCATTTCATTCACCTGCTAATGTAATTACTGCCTCTCCTCACTTAACAATGAAGTTCAGTTCCTAAGACCACGTCGATAAATGAACTCATCACTAAGTGAGGAGTATACTATAATAGTGGGTTTGTATCGACTCTCTTTGATATTATTTTAATGTCACCTTTGCACCATTTATAACATTTTTAGGATTTTTTAAATGTGTATACAGTAATGTACTGTATATTGTAGTAACCAGAATAGAGGAAATCAGTTCTAACATACATTATTTAGTCATGCATACTGGTCAAGAGAGCCCGTCGTAAGTCCAAGTCGTCGGTAAATGAGTATCTCGCTAAGTGAGGAGAGGCTGTACTGCTTCCTTCACACCAGATATATTTCTCCCTTCAAATTGACAATGACAGTATTTCTATTGTTTTATTCATGCTTGTAGTTTTTAGTGTTAATTTTAACTTTTATGCGTGTGTGTGAGTGATGCATTTCCTTGATATGTACTGCCAAGAACACTGAATGATCTACCTGGTTAAAGTGCTCTTTGAACCTCATCATACCTCTACCTCCTACCTGACACCTCAGATGCCTTCTCCTTGGTTTTAGTCTATTGCTTTTATGACATTTTTTAACTTTTTTTTTTATATAAAATTATACTTCCAAAAGCTAAGTGTGAATACAACTTTACAGAATATTTTCACTATGTGCAGATATGAGATATGTTCCTAGGTCAATTACCAAGGTGCATAAATATTTCAAGATAAACAAGGCTCGTCCTGGTCTTCATCACACTACCTCCACACAGGAATGTCAAAATAGTTTGACATTTTTACTTTCCTTTTCTTCCATTATTTATAATGCTAAAGTAATCATCAGACACACACAAAGCACCCTTACAGTAAATATAAGTACTGCCTGCTAGGAATTCTTTACTAGAGAACAATCACTGCTGGTGCTGGGAATGTTATATGCCCTCATTGTGATCTGATTATTACATTAATGGGGAAGTGCTAAGCCTGTAGGGGCCATAGATCACCTGGAGAATGAGTGGTGATCAGGTCTGAAAGTACTTATAGTTGCTTGAACTCAGAGCTTTTCACTAGCATCCTCTTAAAGGGGGGCTCCTTGGCGTGGTGAAGAGGCTCTTGGTCTGAGGGATTAGACCTGTCGGTCTCCTTCCTCAGACCGAACCTAATTACCCCCCAATCCCCCCTTCCCTATCCCATCCTTCCCTTTTTCCTTTCCTCCTCCTCCTCCCCACCCCTCCCTTTTGCCCTTCCTTTTTGGCCTTTGGGATTTTTTCCCACAGGCGCGCTAGTTCCTAGGTAGGGGAAAGGGTACCGGGGTCCATCCCATTCCGTTGAGGTTCTTGGCAGTGGTGTAGTTTGCCGTGGAATCTGGATTGCCTGGGGATGTCCCGATCCCTCTCCGGTATCCCGGAGGGTGGCTTTGGGTGTCTTTCGGGCGACGAGTGTATCTCTGGAAGCCACCTTTCGGATTCCGGGGGTGGTGGCCGAAGGAGGTATGCTTTGTGGCGGATATCTGGCCACCCTCTCTTTTGTCCACCGAGGTAGCTCGGCAGATGTGAGGCTGCTATCCCGGATTGCTGGTTTACTGGCATGATGGGTAGGGTATGGCACGGGTTCCATGCTGCATCTGCGCTACTTGCAGTGCTGAGGTTCTCTTGGGCGCGGAGGGAGATTTCTGGCCCTTTCATTCCTCCTAGGAGCTATCCCTCTCTGGTCCCCCCCTTTTTTATTCTTTTTTTTATTTTATTTTCTTCTTTCTTTTTTTTTCTTAAAAACAAAAAGAAAGAAGTAACCTAACCATGGAGTACCCGATCCATGACCCCGCTACCCCCGGGCCCCTTATTGTTACCGCACCCCGTTCTGACCTCGCCTCGTCTTTTGGACATTCCTAAGGCCCCTGTACCTCTTGCTGGTGCTGTGTCCTCACCCGCTTCAGGTACCGGGGCTTCCACTGACTCCTTCGATTTGTCTGACCTCCACTCTCCTTTGACTATGCTTCCAGCTTCTCCCTCTACGGTGCGGCAATTTTCGAATCGCCAGCCCGTCCCACGTTGGACCGACTCTGGTCCCACTTCTAAACGTCAACGACAATCTCCTGACGATGTTACTTCGTTACCTTCCCATTCTACTCGGAAAAGACTGACACGTCATGCACTCCCTCTCCACACTCAGTTTCAGACCACACAATGGACTAAATTCTTTACATTAAGACCGACTTCTTCTACTGCCTATCTTTCCGACCATAGTATTGGCAAAGCGCTCCTACACCACGTTGGTAGAGATATTTCCTTTTATGCTTTTAAGAGTGGTATGCGCATCATCACAGTCCAGAATTCTACCCAAGCTCATGATCTTTCTCTTCTTTCACATATCAATACTATCGAAAAACATCATTCCCTCAATTCTTGTAGTGGCACTGTTATTCTGCCCCATATCATAGTCAAACAGAATTTCAAGACATGTGGCACTGACATTCTCGAACAGCTGGAACTCCAAGATCTCCCAATTCTCAAGGTAGATACTTATGTTCTTCCTGCCCGCGGGCGAAGACGATACCCTTGCAATGTGGCTCGTTTAACTCTTGACAGCCATGAACTCCCATCCTCTGTTTATGTAGCAGGACATCGGTTACAAGTTCAGAAGGTGATCCCTACACCGCAACAGTGTAGGAATTGCTGGCGATTTGGCCACCCAGCAAAATATTGCAGATCTATAGCCGAATGCCCAGTCTGTGGTGCCGATGACCATTCTAATACGTCTTGCAGTCGAACTCCCTCTTGCCTTAATTGTCATGAGGCTCACCCTTCATACTCTCGCCATTGCCAAGTCTACTTAAATGAGTGGGAAATTCGTTGCCTCAAAGAGGCAGAAGGTCTCCCTTATGCTATGGCGGTTTCTCATCTCCGCCTCCAAGGGAGACTGCCCCATGTTTCTTACTGTCGTGTTTCAAAGCATCCCCCCACTTCTGGGGTCACATCTTCTGCAGCCTCCTCTGCGGTTGCCAGTCCCATAGTCACTCCTGTATCTAATTCTTTTGCTGTCCTGGGCTCAGACGTCCCGACTTCAACTCCTCAGTCTATCCTCACTTCTTCGTGTCCTCCCTCACAAACCCCGGTATCAACAAGACCTCGTATGACACCTTCTCCCAATTGTCCCTCTACTTCTCAGAAGTCTAAAAAATCTTCTTTAACCCCTCCTTCCCTTCATCCACCTCTCACATTTTACCTTCCCTGTCTCTGTACCTGGGTCTTCCCCTTTCACTGGCTCTGTTACAAGTGTGGAGGTTCATCCTCGTCGTCCTCCTGTGCCTTCCTCCCCTGTCCCCTCCCAAGTTTCTTCCTCTTCTGCCACCTCCCAGGTTTCTGCCTCTTCTGTCCCCTCCCACACTTCTCCAGTTCCCTCCACCCTTTTGCCCCCCCTACCTTGGTACAGTCCATTACAGCTCCGATCTTTACTCAAACTCCTCTTCTTTCCATCTCCAATATTGTCTCCCATACGACATCTCTGAATTCTGAAACACTTGAAGCAATCTCTGAATATATTGCAGAGACCAAACCATCAATGGACAATGATCCACCCTCTGTTCCTTCTCTTTCCTCTTCTCCATCTGCGCAACCCCTTTCTTCACAAAGCACCGTTCCTTCGCTACTTGAATGTTTTCCTTTGCCACTGCATGTGGACTTTTCTAACCCCTCTAGTCCGTAGGTACCCTTACCTGCAGATTTCAGGTATCTTTATCGTTGCCAATCATGGCCTATTTACAGTGGAATATTCGTGGCCTCAGGGGTAATCAGGGTGAGCTTCAGATGTTGCTCTCCCAGTTTTCCCCTGTTGGTGTTTGCTTACAGGAACCAAAATTACACTGCTGTTATCTATCCTATCTCAGGCTATAATTTATTGTATTCTTCAGATCCTTTTCCCGATGGGACCTTTAATGAAAGTGCCCTTCTTCTACGCACTGATATTCCGTACCATCAGCTATTTGTTCGTACTTCGCTGCATTACACAGCAGCCCGTATCCACCTGCATAGGTGGTATACACTCTGTTCTTTGTATCTCTCTCCTTCTCGGGCATTGTCTATCCCAGATATTGCCTTTCTTGTTTCTTCATTACCGCCACCACTTTTGTTACATGGCGATTTTAATGCCCACCATTTCCTCTTGGGGGGGGGGTCTCACTGTGATTCCCGTGGCATTCAGTTAGAGGCTTTTCTTGCTACCCACCCCCTCCATGTTTTAAATACAGGTACTCACACCCATTTTGATCTTCAGACTCATGCTCTCTCTTGCATCGATCTCTCAGTCTGCTCTTCCTCTGCCACAATAGACTTCACCTGGTCTGTTCTCCTGGATTTACATGACAGCGATCATTTCCCAATCATTCTTACTTCTCCTTCATATTCACCACCTCTTCGTAATCCACGCTGGCAATTTGATCAGGCAAATTGGAACCTTTACTCACAACTAACTGTTTTTAGCGAGGTTCCTTCTTCGTCCTCCATTGATGAGCTTTTACACCTCTTGTCCTCCGTTTTAACCGCAGCTTCTCATTCTATACTCCAAACTTCGGGCAGGCATTCTCAGAAATGCGTGCTTTGGTCTCCTGCTTGTGCTCATGCAGTACGTTTGAAACGCGCTGCGTGGGGCAGGTACCGGTGCAAAAGAACCACGGAGACTTCTTGAATTTAAGCAGAAGCGTGCGATCGCTCGACGTGTCATCCGTGACGCTAAACGCACTTGCCGGCGAGATTATGTCTCCACCATCACCTTTGCTTCCTCTATGAGTGCAGTCTGGAAAAAAGTACGAAAACTGAGTGGTAAATATTCTCCTGACCCGGCTCCTGTTCTGCGGGTTGCCGGTGTTGATATAGCAAACCCACTAGATGTTGCCAATGAAATTGGCAATCATCTGGTCCGTATTTCTCAGGGGCTCCATCTATGCCCCTCGTTTCTTTCCTCAAAGTCTGGCAGAGAGTTAGCACTCTTGGACTTTTCTTCTCTCAGAGAAGAACAGTATAATGTGCCTTTTACACTTCAGGAACTGGAGGCAACACTCTCAGCTTGCCGATCATCGGCAGCTGGGCCCGACGATATTCATATTCGTACGCTACAACATTTACATCAGTCAGCCCTTGCAGTCCTATTACGCCTTTTCAATCTTATTTGGTCAAAGGGAGTTCTTCCACAGCTGTGGAAATCTGCCATTGTTCTCACTTTCTGCAAACCGGGTACTACGGGACATGAAGCCTCCCACTATCGTCCCATTGCTCTTACCAGTGCAGTTTGCAAAGGGATGGAACGCCTGGTAAATAGATGTTTAGTGTGGTATTTAGAGACTCACAACAGTCTCTCCACTCGTCAATATGGCTTTCGTAAGGGCCGTTCTACCATAGACCCCTTACTACGCTTGGATACGTATGTTCGTAATGCCTTTGCAAATAACCACTCAGTTATTGCCATATTTTTTGACCTTGAGAAGGCATATGACACAACTTGGAGGTATAATATTTTGGCCCAAGCCCACTCCTTAGGCCTTTGAGGCAATCTACCATCCTTCCTTAAGAACTTTTTAACTGACAGACATTTCCGTGTTTGGGTTAATAATGTGCTCTCCCCGGACTTTATCCAAGCTGAAGGTGTCCCCCAGGGATGTGTTATGAGCACAACACTTTCTCTCCTTGCTATAAATGATTTGGCCTCTAGTCTTCCATCCAATATTTGGTCATCACTCTATGTTGATGACTTCGCTATTGCATGTGCATTATTATTATTATAATCAAAAAGAAGCGCTAAGCCACAAGGACTATACAGCGCTGCAGGGCAGGAAGGAAGCGAGGGTATCAGGTGGCAAAAGGGAGATGGATGAGTAATAGGTTACGGATAACAGCGGGGTAGTGGATGGTGAAAGGGTAAAGGGCAGCAAGAGACTGAGCTAGAAAGGGCTGAGGGGAGTGCGAAAGGTATCATCATCAGAGTTTGTGGAGTAAATCAGTCGTTGTCAAGAAGTCAATGAGAGAGTCAGGATTAAAGGAGGGTCCATCAGCAAGAAGGGAAGGTAAAGAGAGAGTAGTAGAACGAAGACGACGTTGGAGGTAAATTCTGCGTGCTCGTTGATAGAGAGGGCAGTTTAACAGAATGTGGCTAATCGATACTGGAACTTGACACTGCTCACAGAGAGAAACAGGGTGCCTCTCCATGAGATACCCATGAGTAAGACGAGTGTGGCCAATGCGAAGGCGGGAGAGAGTGGTCTCCCAACCTCGGCACTGATGACAAGAAGACGGCCAGTAACCTATGCTCGGTTTAATAGAATGAAGTTTGTTACCGAGCAGAGTTGACCAACGTTGTTGCCAACGGGTGCGAAGGTGGGTAGCTATTGCAGCAAAATAGTCCAGAAATGGAACACCTCGATAGGAAATCGGTAGGTCATGTACTGCTGACCGCGCAGCAGTGTCTGCCTGTTCATTGCCCTGTACGTCGACATGACCAGGGACCCAACAAAAAACAATATCTTTATGTTTGGTAGAGATACGGCGTAGCCAAAGTTGGATACAGAGAACTAGGGGATGAGATGTATCAAATTTTCGTATAGCCTGTAGAGCACTAAGGGAGTCTGAGACTACTACAAATGATGACACAGGCACAGATGCGATACAAATAAGTGCTGCAAGAATGGCATACAGTTCAGCAGTAAAAATGCTAGCTGAAGATAGTAAATGCCCCCGCACGACGCTGTCCGGAAACACTGCTGCGAATCCGACGCCGTCTGAAGACTTAGAGCCATCTGTGTACACAGCGGTGGCATGAGAATGGGAGTGGAAGTGATCAAGAAAAAGAGAGCGGGAAGCCACCGTAGGCAGTTGAGCTTTCGAGCAAGGGAGTGAGAAAGAACAGACCCGAACAGCTGGAACTTCCCAGGGGGGTAGGGAAAAGTGAGATGCTACATGAACATATAAAGGTGGTAAGTGAAGGGAAGACAAGAGTGAATGTAGGCGAAGAGAAAAGGGACGGTGCAAACAGGGGTGGCGAACGAATAAAGAATGTCTACTAATATCGGTGACCATTCTATAAATGGAAGGATTGTGTAGATCGTGAGAGCGTACATAGTAGCGAAGGCAATGGGCATCACGGCGATCAGACAAGGATGGAACATTCGCTTCTGTATAGAGGCTCTCAACAGGGGAAGAGCGAAAAGCACCAAGGCACAAACGTAATCCTTGGTGATGGATAGAGTTAAGGCTAGAGAGAGTAGCAGGAGAGGCCGCGGAATAAATCTGGTCACCATAATCGAGTTTCGATAAAACGAGGGCTGAATGTAGGCAAAGCAGAGTTCGACGATCAGCTCCCCAGGAAAGATGAGCAAAGGTTTTAAGAAGGTTTAGCCGGCTGTGACAAGTTGCCTTCAGAGAGGTAATGTGAGGTTTCCAGGATAACCGACGGTCAAAGAGAAGGCCTAGAAACCTGACTATCACGTTCGGGGATACGGGAGCCATAGAGATACAAAGGATGATCGGGGATAACAGAGCGTCTAGTGAAAGTAATTTGGTGAGTTTTGGTACTTGAAAATTTAAACCCATGTGTGGTGGCCCAAGTGGAAACACGGTCGACCGCATGCTGGAGAGAAACTGCAATAAGATGACAGTCAGCGCCTGCACAAGCAATAGCGAAGTCATCAACATAGAGTGATGACCAAATATTGGGTGGAAGAACAGAGGCCAAATCATTTATAGCAAGGAGAAAAAGTGTTGTGCTTAGAACACATCCCTGAGGGACACCTTCAGCTTGGACGAAGTCCGGGGAAAGAACATTATTGACTCAAACACGGAAATGTCTGTCAGTTAAAAAGTTCTTAAGGAAGGATGGTAGATTGCCTCGGAGGCCTAAGGAATGGGCCTGGGCTAAAATATTATACCTCCAAGTTGTGTCATATGCCTTCTCAAGGTCAAAAAATATGGCAATAACTGAGTGGTTATTTGCAAAGGCATTACGAACATACGTATCCAAGCGTAGTAAGGGGTCTATGGTAGAACGACCCTTACGAAAGCCATATTGACTAGCGGAGAGACTGTTGTGTGTCTCTAAATACCACATTAAACGTCGATTTACGAGACGTTCCATCACTTTGTAAACTGCACTAGTAAGAGCGATGGGGCGATAGTGGGAGGCATCATGTCCTGTAGTACCCGGTTTGCGGAAAGGGAGAACAATGGCAGATTTCCACAGCTGGGGAAGAACTCCTTGTGCCCAAATAAGATTGAAGAGGTGTAAGAGGACTACAAGGGCTGACCGATGTAAATGTTGTAACATATGAATATGAATGTCGTCAGGCCCAGCTGCCGATGATCGGCAAGCTGAGAGTGTTGCCTCCAGTTCTTGAAGTGTAAAAGGCACATTATACTGTTCTTCTCTGAGAGAAGAAAAGTCCAAGAGTACTAACTCTCTGGCAGACTTTGAGGAAAGAAACGAGGGGCATAGATGGAGCCCTCGGGAAATACGGACCAGATGAGTGCCAAGTTCAATGGCAACGTCGAGAGGGTTTGCTACATCAACACCAGCGACCCATAGAACAGGAGCCGGGTCAGGAGAGTATTTACCACTCAATTTCCTCACTTTTTTCCAGACTGCACTCATAGAAGAAGCAGAGGTGATGGTGGAAACATAGTCTCACCAACAAGTGCGTTTAGCTTCACGGATGACACGGATCCAACTTTGGCTACGCCGCATCTCTTCAAAGCATAAAGATATTGTTTTTTGTTGGGTCCCTGGTCATGTTGACATACAGGGCAATGAACAGGCAGATACTGTTGCGCGGTCAGCAGTACATGACCTACCAGTTTCATATAGAGGTGTTCCATTTACGGACTATTTTGCTGCAATAGCTACCCACCTTCACACCCGTTGGCAACAACGTTGGTCTACTCTGCTCGGTAACAAACTTCAATCTATTAAACCGAGTATAGGTTACTGGCCGTCTTCTTGTCACCAGTGTCGAGGTTGGGAGACTACTCTCTCCCGTCTTCGCATTGGCCATACTCGTCTTACTCATGGATATCTCATGGAGAGGCGCCCTGCTCCTCTCTGTGAGAATTGTCAGGTTCCATTATCGGTTAGCCACATTCTATTAGACTACCCACTTTATCAGCGAGCACGCAGAATATACCTCCAATGTCGTCTTCACTCCGCTGCTCTCTCTTTACCTTCCCTTCTCGCTGATGGACCCACCTTTCATCCGGACTCTCTCATTGAATTTTTGACAACAACTGACTTACTTCACAAACTCTGATACCTTCAGCCCTTTCTACCTCAATCTCTTGCTGCCCTCTACCCCCGCACTATCCCCTGCCCCGCTGTTTTCTGTAACCTACTGATCATCCCTCCCCCCTTCTACCGCCCAATACCCTCGCTTCCTTCCCTACCCTGCAGCGCTGTATAGCCCTTGTGGCTTAGCGCTTCTTTTTGATTATAATAGTAATAATAATTTTCACTAGCATCAAGGCACCCCTTGAAAGTATTTGATTCTAAGCAAGCTGTATAAAGATGCCTTGAAATTCAAAATTTTCTTTTATTTAGAATTGTGCTTGCAAATAGCTTACCATTTTCAGGTCTTCAGAGCATCCCAAAGCCTTGTGAGTATTTAATAGCTTTATAGAGACGGTCCTTCAGCTTCTCCTTACTAGAATACTCTGGCAGGAGGAGGACATTAAAGCATGTGTGTGCAGTTGGTAACCTGTTTGGAGGCAATGAAGAATAATCAGTACTCTTATACTCGTCTATTAATCTATTTCTCAAGGTTGTGTCACTGAAACACTTAAAAATAACCAATAAAATAGCCAATATATTTTTTCCTGTAATATATTCAATTAGTTCATTTCAAAGCATTATTACTCCATTATAATTATTATAATGGGAAAGAGCTAATATTAATCCAGTTACTATCATAATTCTGCACAATATTATTAAAAGTTCCATAAATGCACATCTCTTATACTTCAATAGCTTAAAAATAATAAATGTATATAAATTCACCATTATCACTATCAGATAGCATTCAGATCATGAAAGTTCCCTAGCAATATTTAGATCTTAGAACTTTCCAAATAACATTCAGATCTTTAAACTTTCCAGATAACTTTTAATTCCTTTAATTTTTTTTATCAAACTATTTCCCAAGGTAGGGTAAACCCCCCCTTCCCCCCAAAAAGGAAACACTCACCATCATTTATTCAATAACACAGACATCACATTTCAAATAACCCCCTAAACTGCAACATCCTCCACCCTTTCTTAAGAGTGTATGCACTGTACTTACCACCTCCAGGACTCTCGGCCATCTAACCAGTTTTCCCTGAATTTTTTTTTAATAAAGGTCACCTTGCTCATACTCCAACAGCTCATCAAATACTAAAAACCAACTTATCTCAGCTCACTTTAACATGCTCATACATGCCTGCTGGATGCTGAAGCCCCTTCCACTGAATACCTCCTTCCAACCCTTCCTGGGACAACCCCTACCCTTCCTCCATTACATTAATTTTATTCCCAAATGAACTGGAAGTAACAGCTACATCACAAAAGGTTTTAAGCAAATTTAAATCTTTAAAATAAGAATTGTCATATTCAGCACTGAACATGAACGGGTCATACAGCACCTCAGAAATTGCACTCAATTAGGTTTGATCCATAGAAGGGAAGGGTAGCTCCAATTCTTTATATCAAGAGCCTTTCACTAGCATCAAGTCATTCCCCCTTGAAAGGTATGACTGGAAAAACCAATATACATGAACCCACAGATAAACAGCATGACCAGGAAAAATTTGAAACTTCAACTTAGGAGTACAGTATCTGGTCATGACCATTATTTGTGCTCCTAATATTCTTTTTTGCTCTGATATTCCATATCTGTATGTGTATGAGAGACAGATATAATTTCTGTAATACACCTTCATAACTCAACCATTCAACATATTGGATTTAAATAATGAATTAATTTAATTCTTTCAACAAATCGGCCATATTCCACAAAGGCAGGGTGACCCAAAAGGAATAATGAAAGTTTCTTCTTTTAAATTTAGTAATATATACAGAAGGGGTTACTAGCCATTGCTTCCGGCATTTTAGTTGCCTCTTACGACATGCATGGCTTACAGAGGAAGAATTCTGTTCCACCTCCCCCATGGAGATAATGAATTAATCTATCTATAAAATTAAATTGGATGACCAGGAAGGATCATTCCAGAAAAGGTTGGAGGCAGGGGGTAAGGGAGATTTTAAGTACGTAATAGGGGCCAGGACATCCAACAGGTTTATATGAGCACATTTGATAGGAGAGAGGAGGCAAGAGGTTTTCATGATCTGACATGCTGCTGGAGTGTGAGCAAAGTAACATTATGAAAAGATTCAGGGAAACTGGTTTATCGGACTAGAGTCCTACTGGAGGAGAGAAGTATGGTGCCTGCACTCTGAAAGAAGGAAGGGGGGGTTGCATGTCAGAGGGTCATATGAGCCATGACATGATGCATTTGGCACAAGTGAATGACAGTGAGTGTTTCTTCCTTTCTGGGTCACCTTACCTCAGTGGAAGATAGCCAGTGTGATTAAAAAAAATACATTGGATTTTCCAGTAACATACCTGTGACCAGTTTTGGCTGTTCTTCTACCCTTGTACCTTGGCTGGAGGCCAGATTATCCCACACATTCCATTTCTTTTCTTTCTCATGGGCAGCACTACCATCAGAAAGTATTCATACATATAAAGGAATGATAAAGATATATAGTTACCCTTACCTGTCACAGTCTGGGCCATGTCTTGCTATTATCAGTTTGAGTCTTGCCAGACCACCTACAGGGACTCTTGCTGATCCTGTGGTGAACTGAAGTAAACGTTTCTTGTCTTCAGTACTCATATCATGTACAAGCTCCCAGAATGCTTGTACAATTGCTGTTTCGCTAGTGTAGCCCCCATCGTACTCAGCAGACTTCATTAATTCCAAGAAATCATAATGCTGAAAGAGCAAATATTTTGTTTTAAGCATACAGTATATGAGGATGAATCTTCAACATCATCCTGTTTTCCCACTTTGATGGGGTGGTAAGGAATTTGTATAGTCATTCTGCACTTCTGACAGTAAACAGCTATGTTCAACCATACACAATCACTTGCGGGTCAAAACTACAAAACAAAACAATTTAAACCAGAGGTGAAAAGTACCCTGAACTGATAAAAAAGTATTTTGAGAAAAAGTAGTAAAACTATCTAGTGACACTGGCATTTTTTACAAACCACTTCCATACTCGGACTGTAGTAGACAAGTAGTACTCCCACTAGCAAAACATCCACAGTAGTATCTAAATCAATTTTACATATCTGTGAGAGTTAGAGCAAAGGAAGGGGTAGCAGTAATGTTAAATGATCAGTTATGGAAGGAGAAAAGAGAATATTAATGTGTAAATTCAAGAATTATGTGGATTAAAGTAAAGGTTGGATGCGAGAAGTGGGTCATAATAAGCGTGTATGCACCTGGAGAAGAGAGGAATGCAGAGGAGAGAGAGAGACTTTGGGAGATGTTAAGTGAATGTATAGGAGCCTTTGAACCAAGTGAGAAAGTAATTGTGGTAGGGGACCTGAACGCTAAAGTAGGAGAAACTTTTAGAGAGGGTGTGGTAGGTAAGTTTGGGGTGCCAGGTGTAAATGATAATGGGAGCCCTTTGATTGAACTTTGTATAGAAAGGGGTTTAGTTACAGGTAATACATATTTTAAGAAAAAGAGGATAAATAAGTATACAAGATATGATGTAGGGCAAAATGACAGTAGTTTGTTGGATTATGTATTGGTAGATAAAAGACTGTTGAGTAGACTTCAGGATGTACATGTTTATAGAGGGGCCACAGATATATCAGATCACTTTTTAGTTGTAGCTACACTGAGAGTAAAAGGTAGATGGGATACAAGGAGAATAGAAGCATCAGGGAAGAGAGAGGTGAAGGTTTATAAACTAAAACAGGAGGCAGTTAGGGTAAGATATAAACAGCTATTGGAGGATAGATGGGCTACTGAGAGCATAGGCAATGGGGTCGAAGAGGTATGGGGTAGGTTTAAAAATGTAGTGTTAGAGTGTTCAGCAGAAGTTTGTGGTTACAGGAAAGTGGGTGCGGGAGGGAAGAGGAGCGATTGGTGGAATGATGATGTAAAGAGAGTAGTAAGGGAGAAAAAGTTAGCATATGAGAAGTTTTTACAAAGTAGAAGTGATGCAAGGAGGGAAGAGTATATGGAGAAAAAGAGAGAGGTTAAGAGAGTGGTGAAGCAATGTAAAAAGAGACCAAATGAGAGAGTGGGTGAGATGTTATCAGCAAATTTTGTTGAAAATAAGAAAAAGTTTTGGAGTGAGATTAACAAGTTAAGAAAGCCTAGAGAACAAATGGATTTGTCAGTTAAAAATAGGAGAGGAGAGTTATTAAATGGAGAGTTAGAGGTATTGGGAAGATGGAGGGAATATTTTGAGGAATTGTTAAATGTTGATGAAGATAGGGAAGCTGTGATTTCGTGTATAGGACAAGGAGGAATAACATCTTGTAGGAGTGAGGAAGAGCCAGTTGTGAGTGTGGGGGAAGTTCGTGAGGCAGTAGGTAAAATGAAAGGGGATAAGGCAGCTGGGATTGATGGGATAAAGATAGAAATGTTAAAAGCAGGTGGGGATATAGTTTTGGAGTGGTTGGTGCAATTATTTAATAAATGTATGGAAGAGGGTAAGGTACCTAGGGATTGGCAGAGAGCATGCATAGTTCCTTTGTATAAAGGCAAAGGGGATAAAAGAGAGTGCAAAAATTATAGGGGGATAAGTCTGCTGAGTATACCTGGTAAAGTGTATGGTAGAGTTATTATTGAAAGAATTAAGAGTAAGACGGAGAATAGGATAGCAGATGAACAAGGAGGCTTTAGGAAAGGTAGGGGGTGTGTGGACCAGGTGTTTACAGTGAAACATATAAGTGAACAGTATTTAGATAAGGCTAAAGAGGTCTTTGTGGCATTTATGGATTTGGAAAAGGCGTATGACAGGGTGGATAGGGGGGCAATGTGGCAGATGTTGCAAGTGTATGGTGTAGGAGGTAGGTTACTGAAAGCAGTGAAGAGTTTTTACGAGGATAGTGAGGCTCAAGTTAGAGTATGTAGGAAAGAGGGAAATTATTTCCCAGTAAATGTAGGCCTTAGACAAGGATGTGTGATGTCACCGTGGCTGTTTAATATATTTATAGATGGGGTTGTAAGAGAAGTAAATGCGAGGGTCTTGGCAAGAGGCGTGGAGTTAAAAGATAAAGAATCACACACAAAGTGGGAGTTGTCACAGCTGCTCTTTGCTGATGACACTGTGCTCTTGGGAGATTCTGAAGAGAAGTTGCAGAGATTGGTGGATGAATTTGGTAGGGTGTGCAAAAAAAGAAAATTAAAGGTGAATACAGGAAAGAGTAAGGTTATGAGGATAACAAAAAGATTAGGTGATGAAAGATTGAATATCAGATTGGAGGGAGAGAGTATGGAGGAGGTGAATGTATTCAGATATTTGCGAGTGGACGTGTCAGCGGATGGGTCTATGAAAGATGAGGTGAATCACAGAATTGATGAGGGGGAAACGAGTGAGTGGTGCACTTAGGAGTCTGTGGAGACAAAGAACTTTGTCCTTGGAGGCAAAGAGGGGAATGTATGAGAGTATAGTTTTACCAACGCTCTTATATGGGTGTGAAGCATGGGTGATGAATGTTGCAGCGAGGAGAAGGCTGGAGGCAGTGGAGATGTCATGTCTGAGGGCAATGTGTGGTGTGAATATAATGCAGAGAATTCGTAGTTTGGAAGTTAGGAGGAGGTGCGGGATTACCAAAACTGTTGTCCAGAGGGCTGAGGAAGGGTTGTTGAGGTGGTTCGGACATGTAGAGAGAATGGAGCGAAACAGAATAACTTCAAGAGTGTATCAGTCTGTAGTGGAAGGAAGGCGGGGTAGGGGTCGGCCTAGGAAGGGTTGGAGGGAGGGGGTAAAGGAGGTTTTGTGTGCGAGGGGCTTGGACTTCCAGCAGGCATGCGTGAGCGTGTTTGATAGGAGTGAATGGAGACAAATGGTTTTTAATACTTGACGTGCTGTTGGAGTGTGAGCAAAGTAACATTTATGAAGGGATTCAGGGAAACCGGCAGGCCGGACTTGAGTCCTGGAGATGGGAAGTACAGTGCCTGCACTCTGAAGGAGGGGTGTTAATGTTGCAGTTTAAAAACTGTAGTGTAAAGCACCCTTCTGGCAAGACAGTGATGGAGTGAATGATGGTGAAAGTTTTTCTTTTTCGGGCCACCCTGCCTTGGTGGGAATCGGCCAGTGTGATAATAAAAAATAATAATAAATAAAAATTATACTCTGGGAGCAATTATGAACAACAAATTATCAACACTCACATACATGTGGTACAAACAAACTTGTGTGTTATACATAATGACAAACTTTAAAACGTGCAAATACACAGATTGTGACTGGCTAAACATGCTTACGTATTTGTAAAACAATGCATGAAATAACTAAGTGAGAAATCAGTCTTATGATTAAAGATTTCTGCTAGCTATCTATAGTGACAGTAATTAACAAGAGTATTGAAACATTACTATACAGCTAAACTCAAAAGCATCAATTCCTATCTTTACACAACTCCAATTCCATGCTAACACCCCTTTTATCTAAATACTCTGCCTAAATTCATAACTTCTAACTAAAAAAAATTAAAATATGCATAAAGGCTACAATAGCTTAATTAAGAGAACAGAGAAGAGGATATATTAATAAGTAATAGGTCAGAGCACAAAATTAAAGTACTGTACCTGAGAACCACACACGAGGAGTTCCAGTTCTTCAGGCCTAAAGAGATTTGCTAAAGGTGAATCATCAGTGACCATGTTAAAACCTCTTCGAAATGCACGAAACTGTCGTTCAACCATTTTGTTTAATAGGAAATCTGCATATAATTCTACAAATTCCTGAAAAAAATCAAGAGAAATTAGAATAACTCAACAGAAGACATATTGATCATATTTAGTTAATTCACTCCTAACCACAGCATATCTGGTTGCCCACAATAACACACTTTATTAAAACTTCACGAATAGGGGAACTTGTATACTCTTAGCAGTCACACAGTGCTTTGAAAATTGAGGTAATAAAGTTTGCTCCTAAGGAATGGGAAGGTACTTCTATTTCCTTGATCAAAAGCCCTTCACCAGTATCAAGGCATATTCTCTGGAAGCCTCTGTTTATTGACACCTGGAAAAATCCCTTATGGTCATTCCTTAATGTAAGGTTAAGATAATCAAGGGCACTACAGCCTAAAACACACTTTCCTTGCAGACGTATTGTAAAGCTGCTCTAAGAATTTAGACTCTTAAAGTAATAAAACAGCTTTGACTTTTGATGAAAATTAATCATATTTTACATGTTAAGGTTTAGCGCTTCTATTTGATTATAATAATAATACTAATAATAATAATAATAATAATAATTTACATGTTAAGGAATTCGACTCAGGATCCTCTCTATATACAATGGACCCCCTGCGAATTTGCAGTTCTGAATTCAGGGATTTTTCCTTAGAGCCTAACTAATAATTGTTGGCAGAATTTTTTTTTTTTCTGTGACAATATATATTTTTTTTATGTGTTTTAACGCTAAATATTAACAAAAATATAATTTAATAATTTCATAACATAAATATTAACGTAAATTCAGCAAAATTTCCATATAAAATATAATACTGAATAAATTTTTTACCAAATGTATACCAAAGAAAATAGGGTTGCATGAATTATACAGTACACCAAAGAAAACAGGCTTGCATGAATTACAGTATATATCGGGGTAACATCAGTACAGTGGACCCCCGCATAACGATTACCTCCGAATGCGACCAATTATGTAAGTGTATTTATGTAAGTGCGTTTGTAGGTGTATGTTTAGGGGTCTGAAATGGACAAATCTACTTCACAATATTTCTTATGGGAACAAATTCGGTCAGTACTGGCACCTGAACATACTTCTGGAGTGAAAAAATATCGTTAACCGGGGGTCCACTGTATTTTACATTCTAGCACTGCAGGAAACATTGCAGTACAGTACTGTATACAGGTTTATCTTTACATTTTTTTTTTTAAAGGGTGATGTATGAAGCTGAGTTTGAAATTAAATTAAAGTGTTTTGAGGGCATTTATAGGGTTTAAAGTATGAAAATAGGCATTTATAGGCATTTTTTTTTTAACCACGTCCAGAATTCACGGGTGGTCTTGGAAAGCAACCCCCATGAATTTGGGGGAGACTACTTTATATATATAGCATATACAGTGGTACCTTGACTTACAAGTGCCCCAACATAAGAGAGGAGGAACACTGCAGCAGGCCTGTTGACCCATACTAGGCAGGTCCTTTACAATCCATCCCACTAACAAAATATTTGCCCAACCCAATTTTCAATGCCACCCAAGAAATAAGCTTTGATAACTCAATCCACTCATATGCAAGTCCCACTCAAATCCAACCCCTCTCACTCATATATTTCTCCAACCTAAATTGGAAACTACCCAAGGTTTTAGCCTCAATAACCCAACTAGGCAGACTGTTCCACTCATCAACTACCCTATTTCCAAACCAATACTTTCCTAGATACTTTCTAAATCTAAACTTGTCTAATTTGAATCCATTACTGCGGGTTCTCTCTTGGAGAGATATCCAACTTATGAGTTTTCTGAGTTACGAGCTGTCATTTGGTTGATTTTTTACTTTGGGTTGTGAGCCAAAATCCGAGTCACGAGTGAAAAAAAAAAATATTTACTGATAATGACATTTGGCAAGAACCCCGGCCTAAATGGCACAACGAAAGGTACTTTTGGAACTTGGTACTTATAAAACAATGCTAGTGCGATGTTCTCACTGGAGGTAATCGTGTAATTATATTTAGTTATTCTACAAAAAAATAAAGTTGATAAGTTTTTGACATCTGCAAAATATCTTGCCCTTTACTCCCACACAAATCCCAAAATATTTGGAATATTTCCAATATTCCACAAGCTAACTGTAGAGCAATAATTTTTTATGATTCCTGTCATTCAATATTATTGCATTTACTTCAATAATAAATGGTGGGCTTCATGAAATAAGTCAATTACTTACTTCTGAGATATTCATATATCACTGCACTAATGATCTAGTGCAGTCAGCCTCTCAAAAACTCCATTTTCTATTACCCAGAACCAAAGAACACATTTCAGGAAGGAGCAGTAATAATTCTGTATGCTTGGACTGGTCCTGGACGCTCACCATATTATGGCATATATTATACATTCTAGAGTATACATCATGTTTCTATGTTACTTAGTGTTTATTACCTGGAGTTTACCTGGAGAGAGTTCCGGGGGTCAACGCCCCCGTGGATTTGATATTAGTGTTATATTGAAGCATTTTCTCCTGCCCCTAGGGTGGTTTTTTGGGGGGCTGTAACAGATTAATGGCATTTCAATTAATTTCATTGAGGAAAATTGATTTGATATATGAGCAAATTAAGTTACAAGCTCAGTCATGGAATGAATTAAACTCATAAGTCAAGGTACCACTGTATATGCCAATGCTGCTCACTCCCACTCTTCCACTTGTGTACACACACTGCATTAAAATGCCTTAGCCAAGACTTTATATTACCCTACTAAAGAACAAAAAGGCACAATACACAAATAACCTGCACACAGGAGAAGCCTATGACAATGTTTCAGCTCGACTTGAACCACTTACAAAGCCTCACTAACACAAGAAGAAGCCAGTACACATAGTCGAGGGGAACAAAGACAGGTCCCGTCCTTGTCTCCCTCGCCTATATATATATACTGGCTCCCTCACTCTTTTGTTTTAGTGACTTTGTAAATGGTCCAAATTAGACTGAAATATTGTCATAAGCTTCTCTCTCCCATGTGCAGGTTTTGTGTATATTACCCCACTGCTTGTATTACTACATTTGGGGGATGCAATAAACCCGTAAGAATCATTCAGTGCCTGGGTAATGGGAGGCAACCAGTTATGATCTAAGGAAAGGGAGGACAAATCCAATTTCTTGAATCAAGAGTCCCTCAGCGGAATGAAGGAACCTCCTTTAACCCGTAAACAGTCCAAGCAGATCTACATTCACATGTGTAGTGCTCCAAAAGTAGATCTACGTTTTTTTTTTTACATATTTTCAAATATAACAAAAAAAAAAAAAAGTAGGTCAAAGTTTTTCTTACACATTTTCAAATGCAAAAAAAAAAAAGAAGATCTACTTTTTTTTACATACTTTCAAATGTTGAAAAAACGTATATATACGTTTGGACCGTTTACGGGTTAAGGGGTGCCCCACTGCTATCCTAACTTTTTTTCCTATAATCAAGAATCCAACCCCATAATTCTGCCTTCACCTCACTCCTACCTCAGCAAGGGCAGTTTGTAGCTCATCTTTTCCTTATTTAATTAAATGTTCAATGTGCCCTCCTTCTTCAGTGACCACACCTGCTCTAAGCTAATGAAAATAATGTACTGTATACTATATATATACACTATATCCTCTATAATCTTTTCAACATTTCTGTCTATCTGTTATTACAAAAGAAGAACTAAAAATAGATAAAATCAAAACAATTTTTTGACTTATCATTTCTCTATAACTTCTTGAGTGTTCCTGTCTTACATTTAATACTGTTTCATCAATCCTATACAACCTAACTATTTTCACCATTTCTTAAATCAATTACCATTTTTATTCCAAAGTTAAAGGAATAAAAAGTCATATATGCATCATGTGCAAACACATCTTTTAAATCTCTCAACTTGGAACATACATGTTTGGAACTTTGGCTAACAAGGATGTTATCTCCATCTGTCTTGAGGTCGTGTGTAAGGCTAGTACCAAATACATCTTGGTAACCAACACGAAAAGTCTGCATGAAAACATCTTCCATGTCATCTCCCTCGTATTCCAGAAGTTCAACAAGGCTTCGATACAGTGTCTGAAATTAGAAATACGTATCATAAAAACTACTATGTCTGTTCTGATATTAAAAACATTTACTATATAACTGCAATTCTGTTAGAACAACAGTACAAATAACAAAGAAATATTCAGCTTGCTACTCCATGATCCATTTAAAACAAAAATTATACATTACAGTATTTCCACAGAAATGTTCAATGTCCTTCAAATACATCAAAATAACCCGAGTATTTTAGAGGAATCACATGGAAAAAACACACACAACAGAACAATGATTCTGCCATTTTACTTCCAACTATTTTTGAATACATAATACATACAAAGAGAGCAATATTAAAACTAAACAATTAAACGTGTGACTGCTATAAATGACTGGAAAAACTAAAGCATGACTGAAGAAGATCAGAGTAGATTCAGAAGGAAAAGTGGATGTGGTGATAAAGTGTGAGGTAAATTTTTACAAACTTCTACTCACTCTCGGTAATAAACCCATTTTTACTTGTACACTTCTATTTACTTGTTTCAATATTTTTTATTCCCGTAATGTAAGTACTTTTTTTTGAGATCTCTAACCTACATTATTTGTTCCACCTTAAAGGCTTCCATTAACACTGTACAGGTCTCCCTCCACATTCACGAGTTACACTTTCACGGGCTTTGAACATTTGCGAATGCCCAGCTGCCCAATCATATTTAAAATATGTCATTACATGTTAGGAATTGTGGCTGTGGCAGAGTTTTTTTTGGAGATAAGACAAGATAGTTCTTCAATATGATACAAATATCAACTCTACAGCTTATTTATCTATCACAATTCATCTAATATGACATAATAAACAATATTAATAATATAAAAACATGACACATACTCTAGAATGAATAAAATATTTCATTAAATATGTCACGAGTGTTGTTGTTGTTGTTGCGTGTATAAGGACCACTGAGAGCATAAGCCTTACATAGTGGTGGAGGCGGCAGTAGAGACGGCAGTGTTGTCAGTCGCCCTATATATAGCTCCAATAACATTGGAGGAGTTAGGCTCATGCTGTCCTTTTTCTATCGATTAATCACTTAACTTACTTGCTACACTGTTAATGCTACACTTTATCACTGGCTGGCACAATAGCCTTTATCAACTAGTGCTGCACTTTGGAACTCTGCTACGAGTTCTTTCTTGAATTCTATAGTCTTTCTCACCTTCTTTATCAAAGGGCTGGAACTAGTACAATATTTTATGATGTTTTCATGTGTTTTATGATTGTTCATGGTTCAATAGGTTAAGGAAGCAGTATTGTTAGGCTAAGTAAATGCTATTATTATATTTCCCTACAATATATTTGTGCACCAAACATTCACAATTCTTCAATATTCACGAGGTTCTTGATCCCCTAACCCTCGCAAATGTGGAGGGAGACCTGTATGAGCACAATTGTCAGTTGTTTTATTTCCTTGAATACCTTTCAACACAACTCCATCTACAGGAACCAAATTTATCAGAAGAGGTTACCTTTAACCCTTTCAAGGTCCAGAGACCAAATTTCAAAGTGTGTACCAGTGTCCAAGAATTTTCAACAAATATTTTTGTTATTTTTTCTTATGAAATGGTAGAGAATATTTTTCTGAAGGTAATAAAACAAAAAGTAAGAAATCTGATGGAAAATTGACAAAATTATGCTCTCGCGAATTTAGATGTGTCAGCGATATTTACGCATCAGCGATTTTGCCGACTTTGACCAGTCAACCAAATTCTTAGCTATTTCACTAGTATTACTTCTATTCTATCGACTGAGCACAAGAAATCGCCAAGTCATCTGTTTCAACTACAAAATAAAGTGATCGGAAATTGGTAATTTGGCCAATTTAATGCAAGGTTCAAAATATTCCAATTTCAAAATAGAGTCCAGAATAAACAATGCAGGCATTCCTGGCACTAAACTAACATTTCCTCTGTTCATTGGTTATGTTTTGAGGCTTTACAAATGAATTCCATCTTGATTTTTTATTCACATAATGAATTTTTATTCATACCAAAAAATTGATTTACTGTTATGCAATATTGTAATAATTGTATAAATAACATCACCACATTTGTGAACATATATTAGACCCACCAGCTGGTGTGTATTAGACGTGTGAGGTCATTTGTTTACTTTTGAACACCAGCAAAAATTTAACATTTCCACTACTTTGAGCTCAGTTTCATGCTATTTTCAGTACTAAAACCAATCAAAATCATCTCTATTTCTGTAATGTATCTTCCATTCTATCAAATGAGACCAAGAATTCGCAAATACAACTATAAAAAACATACAAAAAACACTGCAAAGTCGTCGTTTTAATCGAAAATTACGGTCTCAGTTTTTTTTCTCTCATTATGCACTGTGTGCTGCAGGATTTGTTTTATGTGGTGCACACATACCACATAGATGTATTCTCTCATATCTAGGCCCAAATTTACCACTCACAGCTTTTCAGAGTGAGCTGAGCTCATGGCGTAGATCTACGGTTTGGACCCTCAACGTAAAGCAGTAGATCTACAGCAAGGACCCTGAAAGGGTTAGTACTCAATAAAGGAAGGAATTTTAGTGCACAGTCAAATAATGATTAAAACAAACACAATAAGTGATAATATAAATAGCTTACAGGATTCCAGTCTCGAAGACAATGAAATGAACCCGGCTTACTGCAGAGCTTCTTGTACATTACTGGTGGGAAATGTACATCAAGAATCACATTGTTATAGATGGCAAGTCCTAGCACAATGCCGACTAGAGTGAACTGCGCATCACTTTCAAAGCAGTTTGGATTGAACCAGAAGGTCTGAGTTTCATTATTGAGACAAAACATAGCTGCAACATATAAGGAATATATTAAACTTTTCTTTACATTATAAAAAATGTTATAATTTATAATACATTCAAATACTAATAAATGAACACCAAATGTTAAAAGAAATATTTAAGATATTATTTCACCTTACAATTAAGGGTACACAGATGACCCACACATAGGAGAAAGAAACTTATGACGACATTTCGGTCCAACTTGTTTAAATAGTCACACAATGGTCCAAGTCAGACCAAAACATCATTATAAATTTTTTCTCCTATCTGCGTGTTATTTGTGTATTGTTCCAGTTACAGTATTGTGCCTTTTTGTTCCCTAATTAAGAGTAATGGTGCTGGAATTTATACCTACCATAGTCAGGGTTAAATATCTGCTCCACAATGAGCTGGAAGAACTCCTTGCTGACACCACCTTCATCAATTCCTTGCTCCCCCTCAAACTCTACCACCATCTGCTTCTTAAGATCGCCAGGATTTTCTAGTGCTACCATCTCCAGCTATTCACAAATGCAAAAAATTGTCATTTAGTTTTCATGTTTGTATGAAAAAGACTTATGTCTCCAGTGTTCTCAAATTCAGAGTGAAGTTAGACCATCTAAATAATTCAGTACAATTCATTACATTGGATGTCAATACTTAATAAATGTCCTCAAACATATCGTTGTTCACATTAAAAAAAAAAAAAAAAAAAATTTAAATTGATTCCACTCAGTCAATATCCATTGATAAAATAACAGCTGTCATAATTTTCACCATTTCATGAACAATGCAATTTTGTATTAAATAGGAATACTTGAAAGCTAAAATTTGATGTTGCAACTTATATCAAGGAAAAGGTGTAAATGGAGATTATAAAGGCCCCAACTAGCTAGTTAACCCTTTGACTGTTTTCGACGTATAAATACGTCTTACGAGCCAATGTTTCT
The DNA here is from genome assembly GCF_038502225.1 of Cherax quadricarinatus. Classification (NCBI taxonomy): domain Eukaryota; kingdom Metazoa; phylum Arthropoda; class Malacostraca; order Decapoda; family Parastacidae; genus Cherax; species Cherax quadricarinatus. The sequence goes on along the minus strand of NC_091332.1, from coordinate 10,525,587 downwards.
GACGTATACATACTCAATAATTCTAGCAGCTTCAAATCAAGTGGGAGAAAGCTGGTAGGCCCACATGTGAGAGAATGGGTCTGTGTGGTCAGTGTGCACCACATAAAAAAATCCTGCAGCACACATTGCGTAATGAGAAAAAAAAACTCTGATCGTTTTTTTGGAATAAAACGCCGACTTTGAGGTGTATTTTCGTATAGTATTTATCGTTGTATTCGCGTTTTCATGGTCTTAGGTGATAAAATGGAAAACATATTACAGAAATAGAGATGATTTTCATTACTTTGATGATGAAAACGACCTTGAAACTGAGCTCAAAGTAGCGGAAATGTTCGATTTTTACCAATGTTCAGGAGTAAATAAATCGCACCACACGTCCAATACACGTCAACTGGGGAGTCTAATATTCTTTCACTAGTGCACTGATATTATTTATACCATTTTTACAATAATGCAGTAGTCTGCCTAACAGTAAATTTTGTATTTTTTTGTATGAATAAAAAATCAAAATAGAAAGCAATAATAATAGGAGAGGGGCCTAGAGATGTGACTAATGAACAGAGCATATGTTATTTTAGTGCCACGAATGTCTACCTTGTTTATTCTGGACCCTATTTTGAAATTGGCATCTTTTTTAATTTGCGTGAAATTGGCCAAATTGCCAATTTCTGACCACCATATTGGGTAGTCCAAATTAGTAAATGGGAGGTTTCTTGTACTCAGCTGATAGATAAAATGGAGTTCTAAAGAAATAGCTATGAGTTTGGTCAACTGGAACAATGGAATTGGCTGAAAATAGGGCTCAAAGTCAGTGAAATCGCCGATACGCATATGTCGCCGAGACCGCTAACTTTGCGGGAGCATAATTAAATGAGTTTTCAACCAAATTTCGAACTTTTGGTGTCATTACCACCGGGAAAAGATTCTCTATCATTTCATAAGAAAAAATAATTTTTTTTTTTCAAAAACTGAGCGACATAGAATGACAGTTTCAGAAAGGGGCCTGAAACAGTCAAAGGGTTAAGGGAACATATGAGGCTCACTGTGCACAGGTATCTGTAACAGTACCAAACATTGCAGTAATTCTGCATAAATGGCATACAACTTACATTTCAAGATAATTATAACTATTTGCAAGAACATGTTCTATATATAAGAACTAACCTTTTGCCAAAATGATATTCACAGTAAGCCATCAAGCATACAGCAAATAGAGCCAAAATCTCTCAAACTTTTTACCTACAACACCAGAAGTATGTCCAGCTCCTTTGTATTAGTAATTATGTGCCTTCTTGGGGACCAAAGAGGGGCTACAACTTACAAATACTGTAGTACCACTTTCATGTAACATTATGTAAACCCTAAGACCAGTAGTCAACCATGTAGCATTTGTGGGACATCAATACAACATGTTAAGAAACACTTTATCTTATAATGTGGTACTGTAACAGTATATCACTGGACCATCAAGGATAGCACAATGTACATCTCAGTAACTAATACAATTTCTGCTACTGTTTCCTTATATGTATTCCTAATTAACAATCTAGGGAATCACAATAACTTTAGCACCTTTCAACTTTATGTTAGTGAGGGCCGGCTAGTTATTGGTCAGACCATGGAAAGGTTCACAAAGATCCCGTGGGAACCCCACTCAGCACGACATGGACCATAAAGGCAAGAAACTAAAACAGATCCCCATTATGTACATACTTTACTCATGGTGTAATATGGCAGTATAAGCAACTGTGAATTGCTCCTTGAATCAAGGCTAAGACTAATCTCCAAGTACTGGCACTGGTTTAGCTAAAAGTACGTATGTATGTACAGCAGGGCCCCACTTTACAGTGTTTCACGTTATGCAGTTCTGCTAATACGGACATTTCAAATTATGACCAAAACTCACTACAGTGGACCCCCGGTATTCGATATTAATCCGTTCCTGAGACCTCATCGAATACCAATAATATCGAAAACTGAATCAATTTTCCTCATAAGAAATAATGAAAATCAAATTAATCCGTGCAAGACACCCAAAAGTACGAAAAAAAAAATTTTACTACATGAAATATTAAGTTTAATGCAATAGAATAATTACAATGACAATAAAATAACTGACACTTACCTTTAATGAAGATCTGGTGATGATTGATGGGATGGAAGAAGGGGAGAGGTGTTAGTGTTTAGAAGGTGAATCCCCTTCCATTAGGACTTGAGGTAGCAAGTCCTTTTCCAGGGTTACTTCCTTTCTTCTTTTAATGCCACTAGGACCAGCTTCAGTCACTGGACCTCTGTCGCACAACAAATCTGTCCATAGAGCTCTGTACCTCCCGTTCCTTTACGATTTGTCTAAAATGGGCCACAACATTGTCATTGTAATAGCTGTGTTAGGGTGATTTTCATCCATAAAGGTTTGCACTTCAACCCACTGTGCACACATTTCCTTAATTTTTGAAGTAGGCACAATGTATTCCACAACTGGTATAGGCTTCTTAGGGTTAGCCCCAAACCCTTCAAAATCTTTCTTAATTTCCATACTAATTCTCACCCTTTTTACCACAGGGTTGGCACTAGAAGCTTTCTTTGGGCCCATGGTGACTTATTTTGCAGAAACAAGCACCAAACACAGTGATAATATGGATAATATGGAATGTACCGAATGTATCCTTAGATGCGCGCACACTGGCTGGCTTGTAAACACTGGCACACAAGAGGCAGTTCAGGCCACATGTGGACAGGTCTCGTAACAATCGTATCGAATACCGGGTTTTCAATTGAATACCGAGGAAATTTTTTTGCAATATAATGCATCGAATACCGGATTTATCGAATACCGATGCCATCGAATACCGGGGGTCCACTGTATATGGCTCCCCCTGTCTTTCTACTACGGTCACCATGCCCCACCCAATTTGTTTACATTCTCCGTGAGCATATCTCCATTATGTCTGGGAACTTGCCAAAATTTCAAGGGTTTTAAAGTTACTGCATATTTTATATGTATGTACTCTGATAATTATAGTTATGTGTACCTGTACCTAAACAAACTTACACACTGTGCTGGCATGCAGGTACACATTAAAATCACAAAGTGTCCCTCTAGTCTTAACGCCAAAGTAATAATACTAATACGTAATAATAATCACTCGGGCACATTAACCCTTTCAGGGTCCACAGGCCCTCTCCGAGACTTGTTCTCAGGGTCCCCCAAATTTAAAAAAAAAAAAAAAAAAAAAAAAAAAAAAAAAAATATTTTTTCTTATGAAAAGATAGAGATTCTTTTCCCGATCATAATGACACCAAAAGTATGAAATTTGATGGAAAACTTACGGAATTATGCTCTCTTGCAAAGTTATCAGTCTCAACGATGTTTACGCATTGGCGATTTTGCCCATTTTGAGCCCTATTTTCAGCCAATTCCACTGTATTAGTCGACAAAAATCATAACTATTTCACTAGAACTCCATTTTTTCTATCGAATGAGTACAAGAAACCACCCATTTACCAATTTCAACTATCCAATACAGTGGTCAGAATTTAGCAATTTTGCCAATCTCACACAAATTTCAAAAGATGCCAATTTCTGAATAGGGTCCAGAATAAACAAGAAAGACATTCCTGGCACTAAAATAACATTTCCTCTGTTCATTAGTCACGTCCCCATGCCCCTCTTACATTCTTTTGCTTTTCACTTTGAATTTTTATTCTCAAAAAAAATAGAAGATTTACTGTTATGCAGACTACTGCATTAGTGTAGAAATGGTATAAATAATATCAGCGCACTTGTGAAAGAATATTAGACTCACCAGTTGACGTGTATTGGACGCATAGTATGATTTGTTTACTTTTGAACTTTGGTAAAAATCGAACATTTCTGCTACTTTGAGCTTAATTTCAAGGTACTTTTCCTTGTAAAACCAGTCAAAATCATCTCAATTTCTGTAATATGTCTTCCATTCTATAAAATGAGACCAGGAAAACTAAATACCATACAAAAATACAGTGCAAAGTCGCTGTTTTAATCCAAAAACACGGTCAAAGTTTTTTTTTTCTCATTACGCACTGTGTGCTGCAGGATTTTTTTTATACTGCACCCACTGACCACATAGATCCATTCTTTCATATGTAGGCCTACCAGCTTTCTCTCACCAGATTTGAGGGCGCTAGAATTTAGGAGTACTAGTACGTCATGGACAATGGTGCGTAAGTCGTACTAGTACGGCCGAAACCCTGAAAGGGTTAAATGTCTTATTTTACATTAATATAGACATTTTCATTTATCCATCTATGATATTTTCTTCAAAATTATATAAGAAACATGCTACATAGCATATAAACATGATACATACACCCACAGTACAATAAATTTCACATAAATATGAGGTGTGGTAGCCGGGCGGAGGAAAAACATTGTTTTCTCTGGTCCAACACCAGAGAAAACGTGTATGAATCTGCGTTTGGCCCAGTCACTCCCCTCAACGCATTCTGCTTTGTTTACAATTCTCGGCATGAATTCTTTTCATTACTTCTCCCTTTGTTTATGATGGCATCTTAGGATAGTTGTTAGAAATTATTAAACTCAGTGTGTCAATGGTAATAATATGGCTCTAGGCTGCATTAAATATCATATAGCTATGTAGGAAGGTTTAACTATGTAGCCCAGGTGGACTACATAGCTACATCTACCAGCTACATCTCGCCCTACATTAAGACTACAAATATTTTAAGGTAAGTAATGAATATACTGTGTATGTATTTTACCTTTTACTGTGTTTTTTAATGCCTACTTCTATTACTAACATAATATAAGATAGTGTAAACTTGTTGTCCAGCATTTATATGCATTTATAAGTGGAAATAATGACGTTCCGCTTTTTGGTGATTTCCGCTTTAAGGCGGTAGCCTGGAACCTAACCAGCCATATAAGTGGGGCCCTCCTGTACCTTTAATATACTTGTGACTGATATTGACAGCTTTTCTACCCTCTCTGATTTTTTTTTTGTCACTGATAAAATAAGGATACAGATTCTTAGAATGACCAGGTATGGATGCAATGATGGGATGCTTTTCTGCCTAGCAGGGAAACTAAATATTTACTCCCTAATCTTAAGATGTAGAGCTTTGCTCAGGGTGGGTCAAAGAGACCCTGTACTTCTGCATTCTCACTAGTTTGACCATCTCTAAGGTCCCTGAAAAATATCCATATTAACAGTTTTCTCTGCACAGGTGCTAGGGTACCATGAAATACCCACCTTCATTCTAAATGCCTCTTCCAATTTAAAGATTACTGTTGGCAGTAGGTTATCAGAGTAAAAATACAAAATACATCTATCATCCAACTTATGACCGAGTTCGGTTCCGAGAAACCGGTCGTAAGTCGAAATGGACGTAAGTCGAACTTTACTATTGAATACAGTGATCCCTCGTTTTTCGTAGTTCTCGGGAATCATAGGTTTCGGAAATCATAGGGATATTTTCGTACAAACATGGGCTCGCTAATCATAGGTTGACTCGCGAATAGTAGTTCGTCCGGGATGCGTACGCACGGTGTGAGCCGGGGCGGCCTCCCTACCCAGCCAGTCTGGCATTGTTTACCAGTGAGCGAAGGTCCCCTCATGTGCTCTTACGAAATATTTCATAATATTCCACTCATTTTAGTGCTTGCAAGTACTAAATAAGCTACCATGGCTCCAAAGAAAGCTCCTAGTGACAAGCCTGTGGTAAAGATGAGCTCACCACTGAGGAGCTGCAAGAGCTTCAGCAGGAACAGCAACAGATCGCAGCTCAGAATCTTGCTGCAAAGGAGGAGGAAGAGAGATGGAAGAAGGTGCCTTCTTCAGAAATTGAAGAGATTTTTGCTATGTGGGGTAAGATGGAAAGCTTTATGGAGAAACATCACCCTGACAAGGTTGTTGCAAGCCATGTTGGCAACATGTACAGAGACGCCAGAAACAGAGCTCTCTCCACAGTTATTTTGCGAGACAGGACTCCAGTGACTCTCAAGGTGGTCCTAGTGGCATTAAGAAACAGAGAAGAGAAGCAATCCCAGAAAAGCAATTGGTACCTGAGGTGTTGATGGAAGGGGATTCCCCTTCCAAACTGTAAACAATCCAATCTCTCTCCTCCTCCAGTCTCCCATACACTAACAAGAATCTCCAATAAAGGTAAGTGTTATGCTGTTAATGTTTCATTCATCATTTCCCACTGTATTGTTTATGTACTACATCTATATTTCATGTAAAAATTTTTTTTGTTTTAATACTTCTGGGAATCAGGAACGGATTAATTGTATTTACATTATTTCTTATGGGGAAAATTGATTCGAAAATCGTAGATTTCGATAATAGTAGCAACTCCAGGAACGAATTAACTACGAAAAACGAGGGACCACTGTATCAACATCACATTTTTGTAATGACTTTATTTTATTGTTTTATTCTGGTATTTCATGTTTTACTTTACTTTTTATGCTGTTAGTACTGTATTTTATACTGTAAGGTTTAGGATAAACACTGTGTACAACACAAATAGTTGTTCATTTCCCAGAAATTTGGCAAAAAAAAAAAAAACACGGTCGTAAGTCGAGTGGTCGTAAGTTGAGCATGTCGTAAGTCGGATGGTAGGTGTACTACATTCTGAAGAATGAATTTTTTTTGTGCTGGGTTTGACAAAACCAGTATAAATAAAGTTGCAAGAATTGGAGGGGGTTTGAAAGGGTATCTAAGAGAGGGAAGAAATACAGAACAGGGCATGGTAATTAGATTAAGTAAGAATAAATATTTTAGTGAAGACAAAAAAAAAAAAAAAAAAATGGAACATGTAAAGGTATTGAGATACTGTGTGTGGATGCACTGTCAGATGGAAGACAAAATAAATCACAAAAGATTAGGGAAAGAGAGTAATATGAGTGATGAGAAATTTACAGAAAGAAATAAGTCTATGGTAAAATTCAAGGACCAGAATAAAAGTTGCCGAGATGGTTTGTTTGATCATTTTGAAAGGGTTGAGCAATTAAAGTTGATTATCAGGGTGTATAAATGTGATGTAGATGGAAGGTGGTGCTAGGAACATTCAAAGGAAGGTTAGCTGAAAGGTGTGACTGGCTTAAAAACAGTAGTCAAAGGTTTTAAAAATGTAGTACATACTTCATTATGAAGAAAACTGATAAAACTGGAAACTCCTTTTACCGCAGCATGGGTCGCCTAAGTTTTGAATATGTGAAATTTTGCATTCACTCATGGATACTTCTAGAATGAAAATTAAAATATCATGATTATGTGGCAATATCAAATCTTTTCTTCTTCAACACGTCGGTCATCTCCCACCGAGGCAGGGTGACCAAAAAAGAAAGAAAATCCCCAAAAAGAAAATACTTTCATCATCATTCAACACTTTCACCTCACTCATACATAATCACTGTCTTTGCAAAGGCGCTCAGATACGACAGTTTAAAAGTCAAACTCCAAACTGCCAAAATATTTATCACAAACTGAGAATATATAACTACATACCTCTACAAGAGCATCATCAATTATGTGGTCTCTTCGCACTCTGAGTTTTAAGTAAGGATTTGCAGGCATACCCTCCATGACTTGCTGATAAATGCTTATCCTTCTTTCAGAATACATCCGTATTCGATTATCATAGTAGAGCCCAAGAGCTTTTGTTGCTGCCGTGAGGATGAAAGGGTAGTTAAGAAAGCTAAACTTGTCACCACTTCCTGCTTTATAGTAAGCAAAATCTCTGTCCATTTCCAACTGGTCACTAAGAAAATCATCATAAAACTCTGCAAGGGGCACAAGTGGTGTCCGAGCATCCAAGACATGTACACCAAGTTCTGTGCCTAAGGAGTCCTTGGGTGGTGCCCTCGCTGCCCAATCTTTGCCAGCACCACTCACACCAAGAAATGGGTCATCATGCAAAGGCATAGATTCAATGGAAGATTCTTCAGGGGGTATGTCTTTTAACAGAGGAGTGTCTAATTCACCTCCCAATATACTGGCATAGAACAAAAGCTTCATGACTTGTGTTGCAGAGGTAATGCTGTCTTCATCGTTGATGGTAAAATCTCGAGAGAATTCAGTGGTAAGGAGCTTGATGGTAATTAACTGATGAAGAGATTCAAGTAATCGATGTAACCGTGTCCCCTCCCACGATGCCAAATGTCTAGTCAAGAGGGCTTGATCTTTTTCAGGCAATTGACTGATTGTTCGGCACATCTTTGGCATCACTATCTCAATAAAATCGGTGGTATTTAATGCTGGACTTTCTAAAAGAATAATGAAAATGTTGATATTATTTGGTATGGCAGTAAATGCATCTCTATGAGCACGGAGCTGTATACTAAGAGAATCGGACAGCAGCTGTACAATGGCATTCATCAGTGTACTTCCAAACTCTGCCTCAGAACACTCAAACAGAGCAGCATAAGCTCTCCGTACTTCGCTGATATCCAGAGTAGATGGCAAACTGGCATCCTTAACGCACTGACTTTCATCTTTATCTTTCTCATTTCCCTCACAACTACTGGTTGCACCTTCCCCAACACACACAACCTCGGCACAATCTAGGTCTTTGTCTAAATCTCTTTCTAGTGCGCGTAACTCCTCTTTGCTTTGAACCCTAGAATTATCTAAACTTTTGAATCCTATTAATGAGTTATCTGACCTTTCTTCTGAATCTGGGCTTCTTAGAAAGCTATGTCTGAGAGCTACTTCATTAGAAAATACTGCCCATAATAGTCGCCTAAGTTTAGCATAATTATTTGAACTATGACACTCGGCTATGGTGAGGGAAAGCGTCTTCTCTGTGAGTCCAGGAGTTTTGCTAGAGCCATCCACCTGTGGTGACAAAGGGGGCAAGGGAGTGCTTGGGGTCAATGCGCCTGCCATATTAACATCCCGCACTAGAGAACAGGTGGCTGTGCTTTCTGAAGAAGTGTGCCCCTGAGCAGAGGCAGTGCTAACACCACTACTTAGTGTCAGTGACTGACTGGACCTGGCAACTTTGGCACCAACCACCTCACACAGTCTGGCACGTGTAGCAAATAGTTGGAGTGCCTTGCCTGCTGCTTCATTACTAGACAGTGGGCCAATCTGTAACAAAGAAACAAATATAACAGGAATTGCCAACACTTTTTTTAACGGTACTTAATTGGGTGTATGTAGATACTAACATACATATGCATGTACATACTGACATACATATACATGTATTAACATATACACACATGAACAATCACTGACATCCATACATACATATATATATATTTTTTTTTCAACAAGTCGGCCGTCTCATAAATATATATACACACACACACACACACACACACTGTACATGTACAATTATACATACGTACATATGTACACATGCACACACAAAAAAGTTGAGAGAGCTAAATAAAGACACACTTCTTATATGTGCAATATCAAAACCTATCATAGGCAATTTTAGAGAGATTCCCTTTTCAACTGGCTGGAGGCATCCTAGTATCCAGATCTGCCAAAATGTTAGTGCTTGCAGCCTATATGCCAACACAGCCATCACAACTTGGCTGATCAGGCACTTTAAGAGTATAATGGTGCCAATCCTTTATATTGTGCAAGACAAGGAGGGGTGTTTGATAGCAGTGTATGGTTTCAATATTATGAAAAGAATTCAGAGCATAAAAATTAGAAGACAGTATGGGATTATCTAAAGTATTATTCATAGGACAGGGAAGGGGGAGGGTTACTGAGGTAGTGTGGCCGTTTAAAAAGGATAGAGCAGAATATAACAAAGACAGTGCAAAAAAAGAAAAAAAAACATGGTGGAGGAAAGGAGGGGTAGGGCTCATCCCAGGAAGGGTCGGGGAAGGAACTGAAAAGAGATTGTAATGCTAAAGGCTTTAGTATCCAGCAGGTAGGTAAATAGAGGGAGGGTTGTGTGTGTGTGTGTATGAGAGAGAGAGAGAGAGAGAGAGAGAGAGAGAGAGAGAGAGAGAGAGAGAGAGAGAGAGAGAGAGAGAGAGAGAGAGAGAGAGAGAGAGAGAGAGAGAGAGAGAGAATGAATGAATGAATGAATGAATGAATGAATGAATGAGAGAATGAATGAGAGAATGAATGAGAGAATGAATGAGAGAATGAATGAGAGAATGAATGAGAGAGAGAATGAGAGAGAGAATGAGAGAGAGAATAAGAGAGAGAATGAGAGAGAGAATGAGAGAGAATGAGAGAATGAGAGAGAGAATGAGAGAGAGAATGAGAGAATGAATGAGAATGAATGAGAGAATGAATGAGAGAATGAATGAGAGAGAGAATGAATGAGAGAGAGAATGAATGAGAGAGAGAATGAATGAGAGAGAGAATGAATGAGAGAGAGAATGAATGAGAGAGAGAATGAATGAGAGAGAGAATGAATGAGAGAGAATGAATGAGAGAGAGAATGAATGAGAGAGAGAATGAATGAGAGAGAGAATGAATGAGAGAGAGAATGAATGAGAGAGAGAATGAATGAGAGAGAATGAGAGAATGAGAATGTTAAGACTGAAGTGAAGACAAATGGTTTCTAGAATTTGACATGCTCTAGGAATGTGAGCAAGATAACATATATGAAGGAATTCAGAAAAACAGAAAAAAAGCCAGTTAGCTAGACTTGAGTCCTGGAGACTGCAAGTACAGTGCCTGTACTCATTCTAAAAAAAAAAAAAAAAAAAAAAGTTCACTGTCTAATTCTGACTATCACACTGCAGCATCACAGTACATGTATACCGTGATGCAAGCTGCTATCCCCAATGTACTGATAGGAAGGGAGATGGTAACTCTCCTGGACACCTTTTTATATTCATGTTTCCCATTGTCTGATGATTAACCCTTTCAGGGTCGACAGGCCCTCTCCTAGACTTGTTCTCAGGGTTGACAAATTTCCAAAAAAAAAAAAAAAAAAAAAAAAAAAAAAAAAAAAAAAAAAAAAAAAAAAAAATTCTTATGAAAAGATAGAGATTCTTTTCTCGATCATAATGACACCAAAAGTATAAAATTTGATGGAAAACTTACGGAATTACGCTCTCTTGCAAAGTTATCGGTCTCAACGATGTTTATGCATCAGCGATTTTGCCCATTTTGAGCCCTATTTTTGGCCAATTCCAGTGTACTAGTCAACAAAACTCATAACTATTTTGCTAGAACTATTTTTTCTATCAAATAAGTACAAGAAACCACCCATTTACCGATATCAACTATCCAATAAAGTGGTCAGAATTTAGCAATTTTGCCAATTTCACACAAATTTAAAAAGATGTCAATTTCCAAATAGGGTCCAGAATAAACAAGAAAGACATTCCTGGCACTAAAATAACATTTCCTCTGTTCATTAGTCACGTCCCCATGCCCCTCTTACATTCTTTTGCTTTCCACTTTGAATTTTTATTTTCACAAAAAATAGAAGATTTACCATTATGCTGACTACTGCATTAGTGCAGAAATGGTATAAATAATATCAGCGCACTTGTGAAAGAATATTAGACTCACCAGTTGACGTGTATTGGACGTGTAGCATGATTTGTTTACTTTTGAACTTTGGCAAAAATCGAACATTTCGGCTACTTTGAGCTCAATTTCAAGGTACTTTTCATTGTAAAACCAATCAAAATCATCTCAATTTCTGTAATATGTCTTCCATTCTATAAAATGAGACCAGGAAAACTAGAATACCATCATAAATACCATACGAAAATACAGTGTAAAGTCGCTGTTTTAAACCAAAAACAAATTTTTTTTTCTCATTACGCACTGTGTGCTGCAGGATTTTTTTTATACTGCGCACACTGACCACATAGACCCATTCTTTCATATGTAGGCCTACCAGCTTTCTCTCACTAGATTTGAGGGCGCTAGAATTTAGGCGTACTAGTACGTCAAAAACCCTGCTGCGTGAGCCGTGCTAGTACGTCAGAAACCCTTAAAGGGTTAAAAGCATGTCTGTAGCACAACCCACCTCAAGTCAGGCAGGGTGCCAGTTTTCTTTGGGTTTGGCACAAGATCCCTAAATTAAAAAAAAAAAAAAAATATAGGATTTAATTCAAAATGGGTTCACTGGAATTCTCTCACCCAAACTTCTTTTCTATTAGAGACTGCATTAAATAGATAAAGCAGTAGTTAGAGATATGACCAAAAAACATGATAAAAGAACACTTAGAAATTTTATGTAAATTGCCTCAGTCTAATTTCTTAGGCCTAAATCAATTTTCTTGAGATCGGCTCTTTAAATAAAAATTAATTTAATTATAATTAGAACAATACATAGAATTTTTTTTTTAACAAGTCAGCCGTCTCCCACCGAAGCAGGGTGACCCAAAAAGAAAGAAAATCCCCAAAAAGAAAATATACTTTCATCATCATTATATATAGGGCTAGTAACCCCTTCTCCTGTATATATTACTAAATGTGAAAGGAGAAACTTTTGTTTTTCCTTTTGGGCCACCCCGCCTCGGTGGGATACGGCCGGTGTGTTGAAAGAAATATATATATATATATATATATATATATATACAGTGGACCCCCCCATAACGATTACCTCCGAATGCGACCAATTATGTAAGTGTATTTATGTAAGTGCGTTTGTACGAGTATCTTTGGGGGTCTGAAATGGACTAATCTACTTCACAATATTCCTTATGGGAACAAATTCGGTCAGTACTGGCACCTGAACATACTTCTGGAGTGAAAAAATATCGTTAACCAGGGGTCCACTGTATATATATATACAGTGGACCCCCGCATAACGTTGGCATCGCATAGTGTTAAATCCGCATAGCGATACATTTTATCGCTAAAATTTTGCCTCGCAGTGCTAAAAAATTCGCTCAACGCGATTCGTCCGAGACACTCCCATGCGGCCTGAGCCAGCCTCACTTGTTCTGCCAGTGGCATTGTTTATAAGCCAGCCTCCGCGGTAACATTCAAGCATACAATCGGAACATTTCGTATTATTACAGCATTTTTATAGTGATTTCACCTGAAAAATAAGTGACCATGGGCCCCAAGAAAGCTTCTAGTGCCAACCCTACAGGAATAAGGGTGAGAATTACTATGGAGATGAAGAAAGAGATCATTGATAAGCATGAAAGTGGAGTGCGTGTCTCTGAGCTCGCCAGGTTGTATAGTAAACCCCAATCAACCATCGCTTCTATTGTGTCCAAAAGAACGACAATCAAGGAAGCTGTTCTTGCCAAAGGTTTAACTGTGCTTTTGAAACAGAGATCGCAAGTGATAGAAGATGTTGAGAGACTGTTATTGGTGTGGATAAACGAAAAACAGATAGCAGGCGATAGCATCTCTCAAGCGATCATAAGTGAAAAGGCTAGGAAGTTGCACGAGGATTTAATTAGAAAAATGCCTGCAACTAGTGGTGATGTGAGTGAATTTAAGGCCAGCAAAGGTTGGTTTGAGAGATTTAAGAGGCGTAGTGGCATACATAGCGTGATAAGGCATGGTGAGGCTGCCAGTTCGGACCACAAAGCAGCTGAAAAATATGTGCAGGAATTCAAGGAGTACATAGACAGTGAAGGACTGAAACCTGAACAAGTGTTTAATTGTGATGAAACAGGCCTGTTTTGGAAGAAAATGCCAAGCAGGACCTACATTACTCAGGAGGAAAAGGCACTCCCAGGACATAAGCCTATGAAAGACAGGCTTACTCTTCTCATGTGTGCCAATGCTAGTGGTGATTGCAAAGTGAAGCCTTTATTAGTGTATCACTCTGAAACTCCCAGAGTGTTCAGGCAAAAGAATATCCTCAAGGCTAATTTGAGTGTGCTGTGGAGGGCAAACAATAAGGCATGGGTCACTAGGGACATTTTCTATGACTGGTTACACCAAGCATTTGCCCCCAATGTGAAAAATTACCTAACTGAAAAGAAATTAGACCTTAAGTGCCTCCTGGTGTTAGACAATGCCCCTGGTCATCCTACAGACTTGGCAGAGCGACTTTCTGGGGACATGAGCTTCATTAAGGTCAAGTTTTTGCCTCCTAATACCACTCCTCTCCTGCAGCCCATGGACCAGGAGGTTATTGCAAACTTCAAAAAACTGTACACAAAAGCTCTGTTTGAAAGGTGCTTTGTAGTGACCTCAGAAACTCAATTGACTCTAAGAGAATTTTGGAGAGAGCACTTTAATATCCTCAATTGTGTAAACCTTACAGGTAAGGCTTGGGAGGGAGTGATTAAGAGGACCTTGAACTCTGCTTGGAAGAAACTGTGGCCATAATGTGTAGACCAAAGGGATTTTGAAGGATTTGAGGCTAACCCTGATAATCCTATGCCAGTTGAGGAATCAATTGTGGCATTGGGGAAGTCCTTGGGGTTGGAGGTTAGTGGGGAGGATGTGGAAGAGTTGGTGGAGGAGGACAATGAAGAACTAACCACTGATGAGCTGCTAGATCAACTTCAACAGCAAGAGGCCACACGTGAGGAAATTGCTTCGGAGGAGGGGAGAGAGAAATTGAAGAAGTTGCCTACTTCAAAGATTAAGGAAATCTGTGCAAAGTGGCTTGAAGTGCAAACCTTCATGGATGAAAATCACCCTCAGACAGCTATTGCAAGCCGTGCTGGTGACTATTACACTGACACTGTTGTGAAACACTTTAGGAAAGTCATAAAGGAACGAGAGGTACAGGCCACTATGGACAGATATGTTGTGCGACAGAAGTCCAGTGACTCTGAAGCTGGTCCTAGTGGCATTAAAAGAAGAAGGGAAGCAACCCCGGAAAAGGACTTGACACCTCAAGTCCTAATGGAAGGGGATTCCCCTACTAAACACTAAAACCATCCAGTCTCCCCTCCTCCCATCCCATCAATCATCACCACATCTTCAATAAAGGTAAGTGTCATGTAACTGTGCATGTTTTCTTAAGTTTGTGTGTATTAAAATTAATATTTCATGTGGTAAAAAAATTTTTTTTTTTCATACTTTTGGGTGTCTTGAACGGATTAATTTGATTTCCATTATTTCTTATGGGGAAAATTAATTCGCATAACGATAATTTCGCATAACATTGAGCTCTCAGGAACGGATTAATAGCGTTATGCGGGGGTCCACTGTGTGTATGTGTGTGTATATATGTAATATATATATATATATATATATATATACGTATATATATATATATATATATATATATATATATATATATATATATATATATATATATATATATATATATATATATATATATATATAAATAAACTGTTGCAGTTTAAAAACTGTAGTGTAAAGCACCCCTCTGGCAAGACAGTGATGGAGTGAATGATGGTGAAAGTTTTTCTTTTTCGGGCCACACTGCCTTGGTGGGAATCGGCCAGTGTGATAATAAAAAAATATATATATACATATACATATATATACATATATATATATACATATACATATATATATATATATATATATATACAGTGGACCCCCACATAACGATATTAATCCGTGCATGAGAGCTCATTGTTATGCGAAATTATCGTTATGCGAATGAATTTTCCCCATAAGAAATAATGGAAATCAAATTAATCCGTTCAAGACACCCAAAAGTATGAAAAAAAAAAATTTTTACCACATGAAATATTAATTTTAATACACACAAACTGAAAAAGGCATGCACAATTACATGACACTTACTTTTATTGAAGATCTGGTGATGATTGATGGGATGGGAGGAGGAGAGAGTCTTAGTGTTTAGAAGGGGAATCCCCTTCCATTAAGACTTGAGGTGTCAAGTCCTTTTCTGGGGTTTCTTCCCTTCTTCTTTTAATGCCACTAGGACCAGCTTCAGAGTCACTGGACTTCTGTCGCACAACATATCTGCCCATAGTGGCCTGTACCTCTCGTTCCTTTATGACTTCCCTAAAGTGTTTCACAACATTGTCAGTGTAATAGTCACCAGCACGGCTTGCAATAGCTGTGTGAGGGTGATTTTCATCCATAAAGGTTTGCACTTTCAGCCACATTGCACAGATTTCCTTAATCTTTGTAGTAAGCAATTTCTTCAATTTCTCTCTCCCCTCCTTCGAACCAGTTTCCTCAGGTCTGGCCTCTTGCTGTTGAAGTTGATCTAGCAGCTCATCAGTGGTTAATTCTTCATTGTCCTCCTCCACCAACTCTTCCACATCATCCCCACTAACCTCCAACCCCAAGGACTTTCCCAATGCCATAATGGATTCCTCAACTGGCATACTCCTCTCAGGGTTAGCCTCAAACCTTTCAAAATCCCTTTTGTCTACACATTCTGACCATAGTTTCTTCCAAGCAGAGTTCAAGGTCCTCTTAGTCACTCCCTCCCAAGCCTTACATATAAGGTTTACACAATTGAGGATATTAAAGTGATCTCTCCAAAACTCTCTTAAGAGTCAGTTGAGTTTCTGAGGTCACTACAAAGCACCTTTCAAACAGAGCTTTTGTGTACAGTTTTTTGAAGTTTGCAATAACCTCCTGGTCCATGGGCTGCAGGAGAGGAGTGGTATTAGGAGGCAAAAACTTCACCTTAATGAATCTCATGTCCCCATAAAGTCGCTCTGCCACGTCTGTAGGATGACCAGGGGCATTGTCTAACACCAAGAGGCACTTAAGTTCTAATTTCTTTTCAGTTAGGTAATCTTTCACATTGGGGGCAAATGCATGGTGTAACCAGTCATAGAAAAAGTCCCTAGTGACCCATGCCTTACTGTTTGCCCTCCACAGCACACACAAATTAGCCTTGAGGATATTCTTTTGCCTAAAAGCTCTGGGAGTTTCTGAGTGATACACTAATAAAGGCTCCACTTTGCAATCACCACTAGCATTGGAACACATCAACAGAGTAAGCCTGTCTTTCATAGGCTTATGTCCTGGGAGTGCCTTTTCCTCCTGAGTAATGTAGGTCCTGCTTGGCATTTTCTTCCAAAACAGGCCTGTTTCATCACAATTAAACACTTGTTCAGGTTTCAGTCCTTCACTGTCTATGTACTCCTTGAATTCCTGCACATATTTTTCAGCTGCTTTGTGGTCCGAACTGGCAGCCTCACCATGCCTTATCACACTATGTATGCCACTACGATTCTTAAATCTCTCAAACCAACCTTTGCTGGCCTTACTCACATCATCACTAGTTGCAGGCATTTTTTTAATTAAATCCTCATGCAACTTCCTAGCCTTTTCACTTATGATCACTTGAGAGATGCTATCTCCTGCTATCTGTTTTTCATTTATCCACACCAATAAGAGTCTCTCAACATCTTCCATCACTTACGATCTCTGTTTCAAAAACACAGTTAAACCTTTGGCAAGAACAGCTTCCTTGATTGCCTTTTTGTTGCCCACAATAGTAGCGATGGTTGATTGGGGTTTACTATACAACCTGGCCAGCTCGGAGACACGCACTCCACTTTCATACTTATCAATGATCTCTTTCTTCATCTCTATAGTAATTCTCACCCTTATTCCTGTAATATTGGCACTAGAAGCTTTCTTGGGGCCCATGGTCACTTATTTTGCAGATAAAATCACCAAAAACACTGTAATAATACGAAATGTTCCGATTGTATGCTTGGATGTTACCGCGGAGGCTGGCTGGTAAACAATGCCACCGGCGGAACATGTGAGGCTGGCTAAGGCCGCACATAGACGCGTCTCGGACAAACAGCGTTGAGTGGGTTTTTTAGCGGTATGCGAGGCAAAATCTTAGCGATAAAATGTAGCGGTATACGGATTTAACGTTATATAAGGCCAACGGTATGCGGTGTTCCACTGTGTATGTATGTATGTATGTATGTATGTATGTATGTATGTATGTATATATATATATCTCTATATATATATATATATATATATATATATATATGTATATATATAAAAATATATATATATATCTATATATATATATATATATATATATATATATATATATATATATATATATATATATATATATATATATATATATATATATGGCTGAAGAGGGGTTGTTGAGGTGGTTTGGTCATTTAGAGAGAATGGATCAAAGTAGAATGACATGGAGAGCATTTAAATCTGTAGGAGAAGGAAGGCAAGGTAGGGGTCGTCCTCGAAAAGGTTGGAAGGAAGGGGTAAGGGAGGTTTTGTGGGCAAGGGGCTTGGACTTCCAGCAGGCGTGCATGAGCGTGTTCAATAGGAGTGAATGGAGACGAATGGTATTTGGGACCTGACGATCTGTTGGAGTGTGAGCTGGGTAATATTTAGTGAAGGGATTCAGAGAAACCGGTTATTTTTATATAGCCGGACTTGAGTCCTGGAAATGGGAAGTACAATGCCTGCACTCTAAAGGAGGGGTTTTGGGATATTAGCAGTTTGGAGGGATATGTTGTGTATCTTTATACATATATGCTTCTAAACTGTTGTATTCTGAGCACTTCTGCAAAAACAGTGATTATGTGTGAGTGAGGTGAAAGTGTTGAATGATGATGAAAATATTTTCTTTTTGGGGATTTTTTCTTTCTTTTTGGGTCACCCTGCCTCGGTGGGAGATGGCCGACTTGTTGAAAAAACACACACACACACACACACACACATATATATGCAATAAGATCACAGTAAACAGGTGATTTCAGAATATGCAAAACAACCACTCTGAAAGAATAGAGAAATTCCAAGCGCTTTCGTGACTACTCACATTATCAAGGAACTTTATATACAGTGGACCCCCGGCTTACGATATTATTTAATTCCAGAAGTATGTTCAGGTGCCATTACTGAACGAATTTGTTCCCATAAGGAATATTGTGAATTAGATTAGTCCATTTCAGACCCCCAAACATACACGTACATATGCACTTACATAAATACACTTACATAATTGGTCACATTGGGAGCTGATCGTAAACTGGGGGGCCCACTGTATATAATATAGTAGGTTGGTAGACAGCGACCACCCAGGGGGGTACTACCGTCCTGCCAAGTGAGTGTGAAACGAAAGCCTGTAATTGTTTTACATGATAGTAGGATTGCTGGTGTCTTTTGTCTGTTTCATAAATATGCAAAATTACAGGTATGTCTTGCTACTTCTACTTACACTTAGGTCACACTACACATACATGGTTATTTATACACACTCATCTGAGTTTTCTTTGATTTTATCTTAACAGTTCTTGGTCTGATTACTTTTCCTTTTATACCCATGGGGAAGTAGAATAAGAATCTTTCCTCCTTAAGCCATGTGTGTTGTAAAAGTCAACTAAAATGCCAGGAACAATGGGCTAGTAACCCCTTTTCCTGTATTAATTACTAAAAAGAATAAGAAGAAAACTGTCAAAGAGGAAAGTCTGAATGTGCATGGATGTTGTACAAATGATAAGAAAGAGATGATTGTGGATGTTATGAATGAGAAGCTGGATGTCCTGGCTTTAAGTGAAACAAAGCTGAAGGGAGTGGGAGTTTCAGTGGAGAGGAATAAATGGGATTAGGTCAGGGGTTTCAAATAGAGTTAGAGCTAAAGAAGGAGTAGCAATAATGTTGAAGGATAAGTTATGGCAGGAAAAGAGGGACTATAAATGTATTAATTCAAGGATTATATGGCATAAAATAAAGGTTGGATGTGAAAAGTGGATTAGAGTAAGTGTATATGCACATGGAGAAGAAAGAAGTGTAGAGGAGAGAGATTTTGGGAAATGTTGAGTGAATGCGTGGGGAATTTTGAACCAAGTGTGAGAGTAATGGTGGTTGGGGATTTCAATGCTTAAGTGGGCAAAAATGTTGTGGAGGGAGTAGTAGGTAAATTTGGGGTGCCAGGGGTAAATGAAAATGGGGAGCCTTTAATTGAGCTATGTGTAGAAAGAGGTTTGGTAATAAGTAATACATATTTTATGAAAAAAAGGATAAATAAATATATAAGGTATGATATAGCACGTAATGAAAGTAGTTTGTCAGATTATGTATTGGTGGATAAAAGGCTGATGGGTAGGCTCCAGGATGTACACGTTTATAGAGGGGCAACTGATATATCGGATCATTATTTAGTTGTAGCTACAGTTAGAGTAAGAGGTAGATGGGAAAAGAGGAAAATGGCAACAACAAGCAAGAGGGAGGTGAAAGTGTATAAATTAAGGGAGGAGGAAGTTCGGGTGAGATATAAGCAACTATTGGCTGAAAGGTGTGCTGGTGCAAGTATGAGTAGTGGGGGGGTTGAAGAGGGTTGGAATAGTTTTAAAAATGCAGTATTAGAATGTGGGGCAGAAGTTTGTGGTTATAGGAGGGTGGGTGCAGAAGGAAAGAGGAGTGATTGGTGGAATGATGAAGTAAAAGGTGTGATAAAAGAGAAAAAGTTAGCTTATGAGAGGTTTTTACAAAGCAGAAGTGTTATAAGAAGAGTAGAGTATATGGAGAATAAAAGAAAGGTAAAGAGAGTGGTGAAAGAGTACAAAAGGAGAGCAGATGATAGAATGGGAGAAGCACTGTCAAGAAATTTTAATGAAAATAAGAAAAATTTTTGGAGTTAAACAAGTTAAGAAAGCCTAGAGAACGAATCGATTTGTCAGTTAAAAACAGAGTAAGGGAGTTAGTAGATGGGGACATGGAGGTTTTTGAGTAGATGGCGAGAATATTTAGAGGAACTTTTAAATGTTGACGAAGAAAGGGAAGCGGTAATTTCATGCACTGGCCAGGGAGGTATACCATTTTTTAGGAGTGAAGAAGAACAGGATGCGAGTGTGGGGGAGGTACATGAGGCATTATGTAGAATGAAAGGGGGTAAAGCAGCTGGAACTGACGGGATCATGACAGAAATGTTAAAAGCATTGGGGAATATAGTGTTGGAGTGGTTGGTATTTTTGTTTAATAAATGTAAGAAAGAGGGGAAGGTAACTAGGGATTGGCAGAGAGCATGTATAGTACCTTTATATAAAGGGAAGGGGGACAAGAGAGATTGTAAAAATTATAGTGGAATAAGTTTACTGAGTATACCAGGAAAAGTGTACGGTAGGGTTATAACTGAAAGAATTAGAGGTAAGACAGAATGTAGGATTGCGAATGAGCAAGGAAGTTTCAGAGTGGGTAGGGGATGTGTAGATCAAGTGTTTACATTGAAGCATATATGTGAACAGTATTTAGATAAAGATAGGGAAGTTTTTATTGCATTTATGGATTTAGAAAAGGCATATGATAGAGTAGATAGGAGAGCAATGTGGCAGATGTTGCAAGTATGGAATAGGTGGTAAGTTACTAAATGCTGTAAAGAGTTTTTATGAGGATAGTGAGGCTCAGGTTAGATTGTGTAGAAGAGAGGGAGACTACTTCCCAGTAGAAGTAGGTCTTAGACAGGGATGTGTAATGTCACCATAGTTGTTTAATATATTTATAGATGGGGTTGTAAAAGAAGTAAATGCTAGGGTGTTCGGGAGAGGGGTGGGATTAAATTATGGGGAATCAAATTCAAAATGGGAATTAACACAGTTACTTTTTGCTGATGATACTGTGCTTATGGGAGATTCTAAAGAAAAATTGCAAAGGTTAGTGGATGAGTTTGGGAATGTGTGTAAAGGTAGAAACTTGAAAGTGAACATAGAAAAGAGTAAGGTGATGAGGGTATCAAATGATTTAGATAAAGAAAAATTGGATATCAAATTGGGGAGGAGGAGTATGGAAGAGGTGAATGTTTTCAGATACTTGGGAGTTGACGTGTCGGCGGATGGATTTATGAAGGATGAGGTTAATCATAGAATTGATGAGGGAAAAAAGGTGAGTGGTGCATTGAGGTATATGTGGAGTCAAAAAACATTATCTATGGAGGCAAAGAAGGGAATGTATGAAAGTATAGTAGTACCAACACTCTTATATGGGTGTAAAGCTTGGGTGGTAAATGCAGCAGCGAGGAGACGGTTGGAGGCAGTGGAGATGTCCTGTCTAAGGGCAACGTGTGGTGAAAATATTGTGCAGAAAATTCGGAGTGTGGAAATTAGGAAAAGGTGTGGAGTTAATAAAAGTATTAGTCAGAGGGCAGAAGAGGGGTTGTTGAGGTGGTTTGGTCATTTAGAGAGAATGGATCAAAGTAGAATGACATGGACAGCATATAAATCTATAGGGAAAGGAAGGCGAGGTAGGGGTTGTCCTCGAAAGGGTTGGAGAGAGGGGGTAAAGGAGGTTTTGTGGGCAAGGGGCTTGGACTTCCAGCAAGCGTGCATGAGCGTGTTAGATAGGAGTGAATGGAGACGAATGGTACTTGGGGCCTGACGATCTGTCGGAGTGTGAGCAGGGTAATATTTAGTGAAGGGATTCAGGGAAACCGGTTATTTTCATATAGTCGGACTTGAGCCCTGGAAATGGGAAGTACAATGCCTGCACTTTAAAGGAGGGGTTTGGGATATTGGCAGTTTGGAGGGATATGTTGTGTATCTTTATACGTATATGCTTCTCAACTGTTGTATTCTGAGCACCTCTGCAAAAACAGTGATTATGTGTGAGTGTGGTGAAAGTGTTGAATGATGATGAAAGCATTTTCTTTTTGGGGATTTTCTTTCTTTTTTGGGTCACCCTGCCTCGGTGGGAGATGGCCGACTTGTTGAAAAAAATAATTATATATTATTATTTTATTATTATTATCACACCGGCCGATTCCCACCAAGGCAGGGTGGCCCGAAAAAGAAAAACTTTCACCATCATTCACTCCATCACTGTCTTGCCAGAAGGGTGCTTTACACTACAGTTTTTAAACTGCAACATTAACACCCCTCCTTCAGAGTGCAGGCACTGTACTTCCCATCTCCAGGACTCAAGTCCGGCCTGCCGGTTTCCCTGAATCCCTTCATAAATGTTACTTTGCTCACACTCCAACAGCACGTCAAGTATTAAAAACCATTTGTCTCCATTCACTCCTATCAAACACGCTCACGCATGCCTGCTGGAAGTCCAAGCCCCTCGCACACAAAACCTCCTTTACCCCCTCCCTCCAACCCTTCCTAGGCCGACCCCTACCCCGCCTTCCTTCCACTACAGACTGATACACTCTTGAAGTCATTCTGTTTCGCTCCATTCTCTCTACATGTCCGAACCACCTCAACAACCCTTCCTCAGCCCTCTGGACAACAGTTTTGGTCGGCCGTCTCCCACCGAGGCAGGGTGACCCAAAAAAGAAAGAAAATCCCCAAAAAGAAAATACTTTCATCATCATTCAACACTTTCACCACACTCACACATTATCACTGTTTTTGCAGAGGTGCTCAGAATACAACAGTCTAGAAGCATACACATATAAAGATACACAACATATCCCTCCAAACTGCCAATATCCCAAACCCCTCCTTTAAAGTGCAGGCATTGTACTTCCCATTTCCAGGACTCAAGTCCGACTATATGAAAATAACCGGTTTCCCTGAATCCCTTCACTAAATATTACCCTGCTCACACTCCAACAGGTGAATTTAAACCTGAAACTTTTTAGACGGAAATGTTTGTCACCTGCAAATGTATCCCCAGAATATGCAACATTGGCTTTGCAGAATTATCATCCACTCTACTGCATGGTTAAAGATATACCACTGCAAGACATACAAGAACAATTATTAATTACAATTTTTCATATACATGTATGTATATAATAAGAATTACAGTTATTAATAGTAATATTAATTCTTTCAAAATTCACAAAAAAAGGGTTCAGATCAACCTAACATACTGTGAAAAGCATTCTGATACTGGAATTTCCCCTCAAAAAATATTAGTTGTTATCACTGTGAAGTTATCCTTTTGCTTGAGATTTGGGAAAGAAAAACAGTTTCTTCCTGGTAGTCTCTCCCTTATGTTACCACCTACTCCAGGCAGCATCTCAAAAATATGAAAATGCTTAACCAGGTTAATCACAGATTAGCAAATCTGGATTCATTAAGATTCTTTGTTATTTTACACTCCAGCATTCTGTGGATTTAGAAAAGAATTTTCAGTTCTACTTTTCAGTGGATAAATGATGGTGTAAGCCAACAGGTAGTGAGAATAACACTACGTTTGCTGGGAAACATTTATTACATTTCCTCCAGGGCTGGACCTGACTGTGTATACAAAACATAGATGAATCACCATACAAGGTAAACCTCACTTGTTACCTCTCCTTTGACCTCTTCTGAGACTGACCTCAGGCTACTCATTATCAACCCTCAATATAACAAATTTAATAGAGGGGACTGTCCAAGTGTTTTCAGTAAATCAGAATAATGTTGAAAAATTGAAGAGATATAGTACTAAAGTACTCTACTGTGTATCTAACACAGTACTGTACATACAATTTATAGATCTACTACAATAAGCATAAAATAAAGAAGTTAAAAAGTACAATTTACCCAGCATATCTTTTATTCTTATGTCAGAATTCTATTATATCTAGGCCTGTTATATTGAATATTTACTATTGTATGTGTATTTTTATAAACTGGTAATGTCTAGGCATGGACGAAATGCAGTAATAAAGGTTTCCCTGAATATATAGTGTCTTTCTCACTTGCATTTCAGTAACTGAAATGTAACTATAACAATTTCTTAGATTTTTTTTTTTTGTCACTGAGATCATGACCTGGAGGTGTTAACATGACAGAAAGACTCAAACAAAATTACAGTATAACAAATTTGGAGTTTAATAAAAATGTATTGGAAAAGACTCACAATGAAATGGCTAGTCTTTGAAAGTCAAATTTAACAGTTCTAAATGCATCTGTAGAATACAGGTTCTCTACCTTGAAATTAATTAAAACTTTCTCCAGGAATTATCACTTCTAGAAATTATACAAAGCTTTGCCTTTCTATTGACTGAGAAAGAATTACTTCAAAATCTTTGGAGCAAGGCAGAATTTTACAGCATATTTAATGATCATTTTGCTCAAAAGTTAAGAACATCATTGAACTATGTTTAAAATGGCAAGTTAAATAATACAGTATGTAACTTCTTATTTTAGTTGTTAAATAAATCAGTAAAAAATACATTTTTATCAATATTCACATTTCACCTTCATCAAATATGTGCCAGTAACACATGCTTACCCATACAATTTTTTCACAAGATGCCACTAAATATTTGAAACACGTGGGAAAGAGGCTCTTCAAGAACTGGAAATTTTTAATTGGGTACAAGGCAACAGCAGTAAAATATTTTTCCTGATGTTCTTTGAAATAATTAGTTCATGTAAATAAAGTTAGTTATTTAACAGCCTCTTACTAATTGAAAATCACATTACACAAGTCCAAAATGTCAAATGATAATGACTATTAGTGTGAGAAGTTGAATTGGAGTCTTCACAGCAAGTAAGAGTGGAGCTTTTGGTAAGCAATCCATTTTTGCAACACAAGTGATATACCTGCATATCTGAACATTTCCTGGTTATGTCTGGCTACCTCACTGCCAGATATATTAGCTGTTTTTTTTAATTTGGTGGACTGGCATACCACATGAACTTCGATATATTAGGAACCTGCTCTGTTGTACCTGTTAATAGTCTGGGATCACTACCCCACAACCTCAAAGCAAATCTCATGATTAGAAAGGAAATATTACAGGAATAAGAACATCTAAACTGATGTATCAGAACACCTCTGCAAAGACAGTGATTGTGTGTGAATGATGGTGAAAGTGTTTTTCTTTCTTTCCTGGGGTCACCATGCCTCAGTGGGAGACGGCCGACGTGTTAAAAAAAAAATTAAGAAAATGTAAAAAAATGTTAAGTGCTGTACATATGAGCAAAAGTAGAAGCTTGTAAGGTTTATCTGTCTGGAAATATATGGATGTTTGCTCCAAGCTTACATCATGGCTTTGAACAATACCAAGTCGTTCATCAAAGAGGAAGAAAAATACAGAATAAAATGCTTAACAAGCAGCTATTATCCAGTGTTTTGACAAAAGAGAACAGAACCATGGAGAGTTTGATATCCCCTTGCCTCTTGAAACTACAGTACTACCAGGCAGAGCCACATTACTTAGCAATGCAACAACCAGGTATAACCCTTTCTTTGACTCAATTTGCTTCACCATCTAAACTAGACTCTTCATCCATAGCCAACTCTTCCTAATCTTTCCCTAATGATATGGAGTATACAGGCTTGTACATATTTTGCT
Organism: Cherax quadricarinatus; assembly: GCF_038502225.1. Classification (NCBI taxonomy): domain Eukaryota; kingdom Metazoa; phylum Arthropoda; class Malacostraca; order Decapoda; family Parastacidae; genus Cherax; species Cherax quadricarinatus. Next base: position 10,499,523 of record NC_091332.1, on the reverse strand, counting down.
TTCCATTTTTTCAAAAGCCTTGATTTTACCCATGACCTGTTTCAGTTTTCCTAATCCTGTAGCTATGCTCTGTTACTGTTTCTTCTTAAGGTAGCCCTAAGCCCATATGGATCATGGAGTGCATGAAGAATGGAAGGTAATAAAGCCTGATCCAAGCAAGGAAAAAGTAGCTTCAGTTCTTTAAAGCAAGAAAACCTCCCCCCCCCAGTGAAGGGTTAAAAGTTTTGGTAAAGCTAGTTCCAAGCATAACAATGTCTATCTTTTCGATATGCTTCTCTTCGCAAACATCCTGATTAAATGCCACCTTTCATCAGAATATTCAAAGTGAAGATTTTGCAGTTTGTATATACAGCAGTGGCCTGGCGTTTTATGACTCACTCGACATGGGTTCAAATCCCACCTGTACCATGGTTTGTTTTAAGCAGTGTATCTTCAGTCTTTTACCTCAACTAATGTCATGCTTTTTATCCTCTTTCAATCAACTGTATAGTCAACTACTGTAAATTGCAGCCATAAACAATTGACTACTGAGTTGCATTTTGGGGATGATAGAAAGACCCAACAGAAATAAGCCAGAGAGTTTGACTTTTTGTGTCCTTGGTCCATATAGTATAGTCTTCTATAAATTACAAATCCAGAAACCAGATTAATTGCATGTTCTTTGATATTTTCATTCCAGTGTTACACCAGAATAAACACAAGGTGGCAGTGGTGATGTTATTATTGTTATTATTATTACTATTATTATAACTATTATTTGTTATTATTTATTATTATAATCATGACTCATGAAGGTGTACCTTGATGAAGGGCTCTTGAGACAGGGAATTGGAGCCACTCTACCCTTTAAATATAACCTAATTGCCACCCATTCCCCAGACACTACAGTATATGATCCCCTATGAGTTCAGCCTGTCCCCAAAAATACAACAAACATAATCGTTGTGAAGCATTCAATGTATAGGGGTAATACAGTGCCTGGGGAATAGGAGGCAATTAATAGGTTTGATTAGAGGAGTCCCATTCCTCAGATCAAGCCTGATTATGTACCTCCAAATTCCTTAGAACATAAGCCCTTCCTGGCATCCGAAGGTTTTGAACTAACACACCTTGCCTGAGGAAACACAGTTAGGGTTGTCGCAGTGGGGGTTGCCACAGCCATTGGTGAGTTGGAAATAATATTTTTCTATGAGCTGGGCAGCAGCACGTTTCATATCTCCATCTTGGTGTTGAGACACCCACGGGTCCCCTTCCTGTTGATCTTCACCATCTTGCTCTTCATTCCCAAAGCTTTCACCCCTGCAACAAAAATTCACCTCAGTTAAAAAGAGTACACTATTAATACAGTGGAACCTCGTCTTATGAATTCAATCCGTTCCATGACCTTGTTCGTATCCTGATTTGTTCGTATGCTGAGTCAATTTTCCTCATTTAAATTAACTGAAATGCAATTAATTCGTTCCAGCTCTCAGGAGGCATGACAAAATAATGCTAATATCAACTCTACGACTTAGATGAATTGTGATAGATAATTAATATGACATAATAAACAATATTAATAACATAGAAACATGATATACACTCTAGAATGAATAAAATAGGCTATAATATGGCAAGTGATGGCGACACCGGCAGTGGCAGAAAGCATCCGCCATTTACTCTCCCACTCTAGTATCTTCCCAGTCCATAACCCCACACCTAGCTTGTGGTTATCTATGATTAGTGGTGAGGTTGTCACATATGTAACCACAGGTATGGTCAAGACAGATGTACAGTGGAACCTCAAAAATCGAACGTATCACATATCGAACGTTTCGAAAATAGGACCATTTTTTTGGACAAACTGTGTCCCTATTATCGAACACGCCCCTATTTTCGGACCGCCGTGTACGGGACCTGTCTGCCGCCCGCTCTGTCCACGTCCCCGCACAGGCGCCATGAGCAGTCTAGCTTTGTTTATACTTGAGTGAACACTAACCTGCGCTCTCATTCATGCATTTTACGATTACTTCATTGTGTTTAGTGCTTGTGGGACTGAAATAAGCTGCCATGGGCCCAAAGAAACTTGCTAGTGGTACCCCTGTGGTAAAGAAAGTGAGAAATACCATAGATGTGAAGAAGGAAATAATACAGAAGTATGAGTGGTGTGAGACTTGTTGAGCCTGTCAGGATGTATGGGAAAAACAAGTCGACCATCGGTTCTATCCTGTCAAAGAAAGAACAAATCAAGGAAGCTGATGTTGCGAAAGGTGTTAATATAGGGAGTGGATGAGGTGCCTTCTTCAAAGATTAAGGAGATTTGTGCCAAGTGGAATGATGTCCAAATGTTTGTGCAGAAGTACCACCCTGAGCAAGCTGAAATAAGCCATCTTTGCAACAAGTTCAGTGACAGAACCATGTCCCATTTTAGGGAAATGTTAAAGAGGCGCCAGAAACAGAGAACTGTGGACAGTTATTTTGTGAGACAGGGGCCCAGTGACTCTCAAGCTGGTCCTAGTGGCATAAAAAGACAAAAGGGAAGTAACCCCAGAGAGGGATTTACCTGAAGTCCTCATGGAGGGGGATTCTCCTTCCAAACCCTAACCCCAACTCCCTCTCTCTCCTCCTCCCTATCTTCCAGATGCCATCACCAATCTTCAATAAAGGCAAGTAAAAATGTTATTTTATATGTATTACTATACATAATTAAAAACTATAGTACTTGTTGTATGTAAAACTGTAATTCTCTATAAAATGTATTTTTTGTGTGAATATTTTTGGGTTTCTGGAACGGATTAATTGTATTTCCATTACATATTTCTTATGGGAAATATTGCTTCAAATTTCAGACTTTTCGAATTTAGAACTAGCTCCTGGAACGGATTAAGTTCGATTTTTGAGGTTCCACTGTATATATAGGTGAAGACATGATCACTGTGACCACAATGGTGGTGGTGGTGGCGGCCAGCTGCCCCACTCTATGCTGCTGCCTTCTTCGTTTCTCTAGTTTTTTCATAGTTTCTAATCCCTTTTTGCTGATTTTACACAAATACGTACTGTCTCTTTGGGTGAGGCATTGTGTAAGAAATTTGTACAATATAAGACAAAATTACGCATCCCAAGGGTCTGCTGCGGCCACTCAGAACAGCACACTTCCTCTTCCTTTTGACTCTTGGTTGGCACTGAGATAGCTGTGGTCGTAGCAGCTGTACCTACAGCCACCCAGAGGGTTTCCAATTTCTATTTTAAAGCATTTGGCACAAAAATATGAAAAAAATAAATAAATACAAAAAATGTCTAAAAATGACAACATATTATTATTATTATTATTCTTAGTACGTATTATAATTATTAATTATCACATACGTATAATTATTATTATCATTATTAATTTAGGGAACTGGAGCACAGATCCAATTCCATAGATCAAGAGCCCATCACCATGTACATACTACTACTAATAATAATGATTAATAATAATAATACTAATACATGTACAATGTAAAAATAATGATACTGTAATAATAATAATAATAATAATAATAATAATAATAATAATAATAACAATAACAGTAAGGAGAAACTTCAAAAGGATGCCAGTAGTTGGCACCACCATCAGCAAAACATTGGTAACCACTACTAGTACACTTTTCACCTGTCTAGACTTAAGTAGTCTATTAGTATTAGGCTAAGTCTGCCTGAAATGCCTCAGCATGATAATGGCTTTCTGTGCTCCAATTATATTATGATATGTAAACACACATTGTAACCTTTGCAAAGAAATAAATATTTTATTTATTTAAGGAACCTCCCTTGAGGGGAAAGTTCGCACCCTGAAATTTCCTTCGTATCCAGAAGCAAAAAATCGACCAAATGATGGTTTGTATCCTGAAAAATTCGCATGGTGGGGCGTTCATAAGCCGAGGTTCCACTGTATATTATTATACTGCTATTTGGAGTTTTGAACGAACTAATTCTATTTACATTATTATCTATGAAAAAAATTGCTTTGGTTGTTGAAACGACATCTGGAACGAATTAAATTAAAAAACCACTGTACTGTACATTACTGTTATGTCTGCTTCTAAAGTTTACTCACCTGTTTAAATGAAAAAAGCCAATCTTCCTCCATAATTTTAGGACCTACCTTAATTGGTAAAGGCTGAACTGGTCACAAACAAAATTAACAATTGCAAGTGAAAAAAACTATGTTATTCCATATGGGTATGATTTTAGTAATATCAGTCATGTATGGTAGTTTTAAAGCACACAATAACAGTGTAAATGTTCTATTTTTGTATTTAATTAATGTGCATTTGAAAACTACATTTAATACTTGTAACATTATTGGTCAAATTATTTCTGCTTAATATTTCAGCAGAGCTGTATTTACTACTACTATGTGAAGTACAATATATGTACTGTATATTGCAGGAATCTGAGACACCAGCTGTTATGTATATACTGTACTACAGCCAACACCTATGACAGATATTTATTTAGGTTTAAACAATAGGTACAAAGGCTTTACATGAAGAATTTACAATGGTGTTTCTTACATATAACACAACAATAAGTAACAGCAATTTAACAAGGCCCAAACAAAGCTATTATAAGTTCATTCCACTGTAGCCCTACATTAAGAACATTTATAGTATATAACATATCCGAGTGTGTTCAGTACCATTACATCGTAAATTTCAGCTATTTTACTCTATATGCTGCTTAACATTCCTTGATAACGTATATAACACTAAGTTTATTTAGGTAGCACATTTCTCATACTTAATGAACGGAGAATCAAGCCTTCATCACGCCTTGCATTGAATAACCTAAAGTTTTGCATTTCCTACAGTATTATCATCATTATTATTATTATAAATAATAATAATAAATTATTTAACATTTCATATTTATGTGAGTAATCTCGCCAATGTTCTAAAGTCATCGATCGGTAAGGACACGTCTTCAATATTTTCCACTGGTGAAGTTCTCCCATACATAAATTTAGTAAAACTAATGGCAAGGACTGACCTAACCTAGCCCAGCCTAAGCCTAAATTATGTTTTTGGATAACATGTGGTTAAATTTTAAAAAGTGTCAGGCAAAGTTGGAAACTGCCTGACACTATTCAGATTTTTCTAGTCGAGTACATCATAAACTATATTTCATACCAAGCACAAGGCACTGGAAAAAGAAAAAAAAAAACCTTACTGTACTATCTTATTCTAAATAACTCTTAGTTTAGTTTTCAAATTTTTTTTTTTGTTACAGCAAAATATATGAAATACAGATTCCATTGAGGCTTATCGGTCATTCCCCTATTCTGAGACCCACAGTAGCTGAATAATCCCTAGGTAAACTGCTAGGTAAACAGGGGCAAACAAAGAAACTGAAAGATGTGCCCATACATCTCACTTAATCCAAGGAACAAACTAGGGTTCTTTCAATTGTGAGCCTAAAGCTCAACCCCATTGCTACAAGTCACTTATGTAAGCTAAGTCACCTACAACTGCTACAACATATTCATAGTACATGTACACAGAAAACAGTTCTGCCTTGCCTAACCTCATTTTTGCATTTGCCTGAAATGTATTGTGGAAATGCTTTGGCATATTAATAACCAACATTAAGTCAACACTATGATAACTGCACAACCTCCAGATTCCTCCAAGAAATTAGCCACACTGCTATACATAATTTTTTGTTATAACATGACACATTTTATATACTAATTGGTGTCCGGCAAAGTCACTAACCTTTCAAGTCGCTAGTGTCAATAAGTTAACCAGACAGCAGATTCAGTGACTAGTTAAAGTATAACCACAGGTTATTAAGGAACATAATTTGGGCTTGGGTTTAGGTTAGATTAGGGCTTGCCAATAGTATGTATACTAAATGTATAGGTAAGAGAACTCCTCACTAATAGGAAAATATCAATATCTCTCTCTAAACCAATAGGTGACTTGGTAATGTCTGTAAGATCACTGGCTTTTTTCCATCTAACACCTACCTCAAAGCTCATGAACCATATCAAAATGGTTCCATGCCACACATGTGTGAAATATGTAATTAAATCACATATGTAGTAATCAGAACATTTAGTAAGAATACAGACAAGATATAAGACAATTGCAGCTACTGACAGATGTCATCAGCATGACACCTGAGTGGGTTATCTGAGTGAATAGAAGGGATGCCCCCACACAGCTACCACCTCCCTCCAGCCTGTGCAGTTCCTGACCTGTGATTTCTATTCTCTCTATCGGATTAACAAAGCCCGTAGTGGAAGAAATATCTTCTTAATGTTCTATTTACTGCATGTTTCTGTCTTATATACTCGGTGGTGTAAATCACCGTTGGTCACCTTGAGGATCCAAGTGTAATTTACAGGTTAAATTATGAATGACAACTGCATTTACGTGTACCTGTACCTTAATAAATTTACTAACACCACAAGACGTCAAATGGTATGTTTTATATTACAGGGTCTCTAAGAGCAAGCCTCACTCATGAGGCCCTTAATAATAATAATAATAACAATATCTTTATTTCTGCAAGTACATGTACAAAGTATATAGGCCTAGCTGACATACTAGGCAGAGCATTTTGGGCAAATTTGGTCAATTTTGTCCCAGGATGCGACCCACACCAGTCGACTAACACCCTGGTACCTATTTTACTGATAGGTGAACATGGACAGCAGATGTCTTAAGGAAACATGCCTTAATGTTTCCCAACTGTACTGGGGGATCAATCGGACCTCAGTGCAGGGATCGATCCCCCTCACTAAACCACCGCCTAAGCACATCCTCCCAGCAGCAATGTATGATCCTTTCGGGTTAAGCACTTGATTATATTTTTATTAGCAACTGAGCTACAGAACACAAGAGTCCCTCACTATCAGGCTCCTAATGGCAAGCCTCATACTCAGGGTCCACAGCGGTGAGCTTGACACCCCAAGAGGAACCCAGAGTGCCTAGACCAGACTAACTCATGGTTTGACACTGTGAGTGGAGGCAGGTGAGCCCCACTAGTGCCAACAAGAGGCAGATGACTATCATTAGTGGTAATGAGGGGCAAGTGAGCTTCACTAGTGCTAACGAGAGGCAGGCGAGTCACAAAGCGAGTGGGCCATAACAGAAGGTAGGAGAGCCATACCAGAGGTAACGAGACAGGTGGACCACACCATGAGACAGATGGACCACACCATGAAACAGGTGGACCATACCACAAACCAGGTGGACCGCATTAGCAACATACGAAAGTGAGATCAGGTACCTGGCGGCAGCCTCCTCGGCCCCGATGCCGTCTGGGGTCTCCTCCGGCGAACTCATTAATAACTTTCACTGTATCTCTTATCTTGGTGTGGGCGAGAGAGAGGCTGAGAGACGGGAATCACAGCCCCGCAATAACTTGGTGAGGCAGGAGAGCAAGGAGCGTGGCTAGCCGAGCCCAGGGTACAACATTGTCGCCATGTTTATTCAACTCAGCTGTGCAAGTTCATGCATGCCGTAAGTTTATCAACATATGAAAAAAAATTGACAACAGAGCCCCATAGCTACATTGAAACGAATCTAAAATCCCACACCTTTATTGAGACGTAATAAAATTTTTGCGAAGGTCATTGCGGGGGTTAAAATGGCTCCATTAGTTTGAATACTTCAAAAGTGCGCGATAATATTACTGCAAGGATCAACTGGACCAATGGTTCTTTCCCGGTTGCTTATTACGACGTAGATGTATTTTAAGGGCGCAGCTGGGTGGCAAGTGGTAGTAAGGAGCACAGGTGGCACAAAAACTGGCACTTGTGGTAGCTGGTGCAGTGAGAAATGGTAGACACCCCAGGCAACACCACCCACCATGACTAGGGCCTTCCTGCAAGATAAATATAGTTTCCTCTTTAAACTACGTTGCACGAGCCTAGTTCCTCATGCAAGCAGCCACTTGCAGTATATAACATATAATATATATATATATATATATAGTGATGGAGTGAATGATGGTGAAAGTTTTTCTTTTTCGGGCCATAAAAAAAAAAAAAAAAAAAAAAAAAATATATAATATATATATATATATATATATATATATATATATATATATATATATATATATATATATATATATATATATATATATATATATATATATATATATATATATATATATATATATATATATATATTATACACTATTGTTTATGGTTCAGTTGTGTAAGCTAGCTGTCTGCTCTCTTCTTTTTGGTATCCGGAATCTTGTAAGATTTATATAATATCAACAGACAACCAGTCACACCAGACAACCACAGCAACAGACACCAGCAGACAACCACAGCAACAGACACCAGCAGACAACCACAGCAACAGATACCAGCAGACAACCACATCAACATATACTAGCAGACAACCACAGCAACAGACACCAGGAGACAACCACAGCAACAGATACCAGCAGACAACCACAGCAACATACCAGCAGACAACCACAGCAACAGATGCCAGCAGACAACCACACCCTGTCACACCTAGTAGACAACCACAGTCACACCAGCAAACAACCACAGTCACCAGCAGACAACCAGTCACACCAGCAGATAACCAGTCACACCAGCCGACACCCACAGTCACCAGCAGACACCCAGTCACACCAGCAGACAACCACACCCAGTCACCCCAGCAGACAACCACACCCACAGTCACGCCAGTAGACAACCACACCCAGTCACACCAGCAGACAACCACACCCAGTCACACCAGCAGACAACCAGTCACACCAGCAGACAACCGCACCCACAGTCACTAGCAGACAACCACAGTCACACCAGCAGACAACCACACCCACAGTCACGCCAGCAGACAACCACACCCACAGTCACGCCAGCAGACAACCACACCCACAGTCACGCCAGCAGACAACCACACCCAGTCACACCAGCAGACAACCACACCCACAGTCACGCCAGCAGACAACCACAGTCACACCAGCAGACAACCACACCCACAGTCACGCCAGCAGACAACCACACCCAGTCACACCAGCAGACAACCACACCCACAGTCACGCCAGCAGACAACCACACCCAGTCACACCAGCAGACAACCACACCCACAGTCACGCCAGCAGACAACCACACCCAGTCACACCAGCAGACAACCACACCCACAGTCACATGAGCAGACGATCCACCAAACTCTCAAGCTAACATATGTACCGGCTTTGGAATAAAACCTTAAGAAAATTATGGCACTATAAGGCGTACTAAATTTGTGAATCTTAAAAGTGTCATATAGAAGCCAGTTTTCAACACTTCTCAGTTTTCTTTCCTTAGCTTTATTTAAAATTCTTTATAATACTATAAGCGAAATGTACATATTTTCTATGAGCTACTAAATTTAATTTAAGCCCTAAACTCGAAAGGGTCATCCAAAGCTGCAGGAGATGTGTGAAGGGTAGTAGAGAGGGGCAGGAAGTGCGAGGATATAGCGGTTTGTCCCCTCAAGGAAGGTTCCTTGATGTTGGTGAGGGGCTCTTGATTTAGGGAATTGGATCTGTGCTCCAGTTCCCCGAATTAAGCCTGAATGCCTTCCACATCCTCCCTCGGGCGCTGTATAATCCTACGGGTTTAGCGCTTCCCCCTTGATTATAATAATAATCCACAGTTTGTAAGTGATGTCACTGTCATCTTCACACAAAACATACTGCTGGAGATACGACGTAAAATAAACTGCATAAGAAATCCTACTCAATACTTTGTCTAAATCTCATAATAAATAAGTTTATTATGCACAAGTACACATAAGTACAGTTTACATATGTAAACTACCTAGAATAACCCAAAAAAAGTAAATTTTTATTTATTAGGATTTGTTTGCCCTGAATGCATTGCATATTAGTGGCTTTCTGTTGTACCTACCAATGTTTTATTACATGCAAACTACAATATTTTGTACCAAATAAAGAAAAATGTTCATTTGTAAGAGCCTGGTTCAGACGGCCCTGGAGTCCTCATTAATCCTTAACACCAACAAAAACAAAAATATTGTTAACATGGTGTAGGATTTTTCAGGGTAAAATAAGACAGGTTACCAGTACAAAATAGTTACATTCCTGTCCAGGCTGTGGATATTACTACACTGGGGTGTTTGAACAGTTAAATAATCCAGCCTGGTAGTTGTGTCCGGCTCAGCCTGCGTCTCACAGGTCGGCTTAACATTTCCTGTTTGCTAATTCTTGATTTACTCTTTAATAATAATAAATTTTTATTTCCTTGCACAGCTTACAATGTGTGGTTTATATATTTTAAAATGTTAATTGCAAGGGTGGCCTCTAGCATGCCTAGGCATTTCGGGCAGACTAATCCTAATTCTTACTCCTAATCCTAATTCTTGACTCCTGTGGGTTTAGCGATTAGTTTTGAGTGTAATAAATAATAACTTATCTACCCGGTTAGACGTGTGCTGCGTGAGTGGATAGTTTATTGTGGAAATAAGTCACTGACTTTTTTTGGTTATCCTAGGTAATCTACACTATGTATAATAATTGTACTTATGTGTATCTGTACCGAAATAAGCTTACTTATTGACACCCCAGGCACATCCTATGAGTGGTAGTGAAAAAGGTTTATAGAGGTCACAATAGGTCAAGGACCCCAATGGAAATAAGTCACTTTTACTTTTTTTGGTTATCCTAGATAATTTACACATACATTACTAGGTATTATAATTGTATTTCTGTGCACTGGTATCTAAATAAAGTTACTTATCCATCTTTGTCAGACCCTACTGGGCATTGTTACATCACTAAAAAGAAATATTAGTCATTTCATATTTTAAAGTTACTTCATATAGTTAATATACACAATACAATATGGAATATAATCTAGAAAAATAATATTACCACTTAAAAATATTGGTCATAATTGTGTGGATACAACCTGTAGATTTCAGATATTTTTAACAATTAATTATTTTGCCTTATCCTTTAAGGTTTTCATGGAGGCGTCTCTGAAGGGTTGTACTTTTGTTTGTATGTCCTTGAAACAGTATCTGGTGAAGAAGTCACTAAATCTTCACATCACTGACATCAGCAAGTTATCCAGGCGACAGGCTCAGTGACTTAGTAAAATATAATCATGAGTTATTCCGTAGCTCGATTGCTAGCCCACTCAGCTCACACTGAGATCCGGAGTTCGAATCTCCGGTATGGCTGGAAAACATTAGGGATGTATTTCCATAAGACACCTGCTGTCCTGGGTGTTAGTCAACTGGTGTGGGTTGCATCCTGGGACAATACTGACCTAATTTGCCTGAAGTGCTCAGCATAACAAGTGACTTTCTATATAGTAGTATGTTATTGATATCAGGTAGGCCTGTTTACCTTGTACATGCACTTGTAGAAATAGATATTATTATTATATTATTATTAGTAGTGTTATAGTGTATTTTAGGTGAGGTTTGGTTCTGTTAGGATAGGTCTTGCAAAATTAGACTATGGTATATTGTCTGACTTTTTGGGTTATCCTGGGTAATCTACACATATTCTACTATGTATGATAATTTATGTAAATGTATATGTATGTACCTGTACCTGAATACATTTTACTTACTTAAGCATAACTCTTAGTTAAATGTACATCAAGGCAGGTCACACTGCCTAGTGAACATTGGTACAGTATATACATATGCAATATTCTGCTTAATAAGACAATTGAGCAAACACATTGTTGCTTATTTGTTTAACCCTTAAACTGTCCAAACATAGATCTACGTTCACATGCGTAGTGCTCCAAAAGCAGATCTATGTTTTTTTTTTTACATATTTTCAAATATAAAAAAAAAACGTAAATCAAAGTTTTTTTACACGCTTTCAAATGTAAAAAAAAAAAAAGATTATTTTTTTTTACATACTTTCAAATGTTGAGAAAATGTAGAGCTACGTTTGGACAGTTTAAGGGTTAAATCTTGTTGGCTGCATTGAAGTCAGTAATTGATTAATGCAAGTACAATACCAGTTTTCTGGCAATGGATGATCTGGCACCATTTTTAGTCCAGACAAAATTATGATGGGGGAAGGGGGGCACAGATAGAATCATGTGTATCCTACATTTACATTGTTTACACTGCATTTGTTGGTGATTAGCCCTTGATTTAACCCTAGCTATATAGATGGATTCTTAGAATGATGCAGATGTCATTGGTGGTAACAAGCATAAACACCAGTCCATATTGATACAAGATAAAAAGAACCGTAATAAAGTTGGTAGAATTACCGACAATATGTATTACTTTTGTCACTACCACTACTACTACTACTACTAGTACTACTACCACTACCACTAGTGAACATCGAAATGGTACCTCACTAGAATTGCACCTCACTCTGAGCCTTTATATACCCTCTGTGTCCGTGTATTGTTTGTAATGGCTTGATAAAGCTCCTGGAGAGCGAAACGTTGCCACAATAAATGTCACATTAGTTGCACTTGTGTCCTTTTACTTTACATAAAAAGAACCGTTGAAAAAACTGAACCATGGTGTTTACACACACAAGCTGTATGACATCGATGATATTGGTTCATCAACTCTTTATGATATGAAGAAAAAATGGGGTCACAATATTAAAATTCTATACAGAGATTGATTAAATGCAGCCAGTGAGCATTAGAAAAGTCCTTGAAAGGTAGGAGTACTGAGCATGATTGACAACAGTGATGGAGTGGACTTGTCAGGTAGCATGTTAATGAAATAGGCTCAGTTGTTCTATGAAGAGCTTAAACTAGAATTTGAGCATGACTGTATTGAAGGAGGACTTCAAAGGTTTAAGAAGCATCATGAAATTTCCATGTGTACATTGTCTAGAGGAAAATGATCCAAAGACCATGAAGGAGCTATTGAATATGTGGATGGAAGGTGTGTATTAGTGAGTCAGAGGTGTATTATTGAATTATTATTACATGACCTCTGTTGGTCCAGCAAAATCAGTATTCTGGGAAGCCAGGGTGATTCTATCATGACAAACTTAGCTTGAGGTTACCAAAAATGGTTATATTCAGAACCACAGAATGGTATGCAAGAAGGATTGCTTTGGTTGCATCAGAAGTTTTGCCAGTCTTTATGAAACTTTAATCTATGAGGTTTTAACTCATTATTTTTGTTTATTTTCTGTCTATTTCAGACATGTCGGATAATGAAGTGGAAAAGTTTGAAATTACTGATTATGACCTGGAAAATGAGTTTAAAACCTCACGCCCAGGTCGGAGGCAGACCAAGGAACAACAGATTTATGGTATCTGGGCACAAGAAAGTGGCGATGAAGAGGTAACTTAGTCTTATATTTAATCTTATTCATATTCATCTTTTTGTTTTCTTTATTCCCTACATGCCTCTCTCTTATCCATTTACCTGCATCACTACCTCTATGGTATACCTCTATCTCTGACTGTTAATAAGGCACAAGTACAGTCTAGCAAAGTGATAAGGGCACCAGTGGAAATGTATCATACCTTTAAACTTTTCTGGGTTATCCTAGGCTAATTTTACATTATGTATCATTATTGCATACCTAAAACATTGATGTGTCCTCAGACCCATTGTACAAATTTTTATTACAGCAGTGTACTTACTGTACTTGTAGGGTTGGCTCCAAGTGGACACAAAGGGTAACTGAAGCCCCCAAAGTTCCATTAGCCCCACCCCCTTCCCCAAGTAAAAATAATAATAATAATAATTATAATGTTGCATCTAGCTCCTATTTCCAGCCAGAATGTCACCCCTAATTCCCTCCTGTATAAAACTTCTGGAGCTGCCCCTGTATATGTACTTATATTTGAAGTGGTGCGTTGAGGTATATGTGGAGTCAAAAAACGTTATCTATGGAGGCAAAGAAGGGAATGTATGAAAGTATAGTAGTACCAACACTCTTATATGGATGTGAAGCTTGGGTGGTAAATGCAGCAGCGAGGAGATGGTTGGAGGCAGTGGAGATGTCCTGTCTAAGGGCAATGTGTGGTGTAAATATTATGCAGAAAATTCGGAGTGTGGAAATTAGGAGAAGGTGTGGAGTTAATAAAAGCATTAGTCAGAGGGCAGAAGAGGGGTTGTTGAGGTGGTTTGGTCATTTAGAGAGAATGGATCAAAGTAGAATGACATGGAAAGCATATAAATCTATAGGGGAAGGAAAGAGGGGTAGGGGTCGTCCTCGAAAGGGTTGGAAAGAGGGGGTAAAGGAGGTTTTGTGGGTGAGGGGCTTGGACTTCCAGCAAGCGTGCATGAGCGTGTTAGATAGGAGTGAATGGAGACGAATGGTACTTGGGACCTGACGATCTGTTGGAGTGTGAGCAGGGTAATATTTAGTGAAGGGATTCAGGGAAACCGGTTATTTTCATATAGTCGGACTTGAGTCCTGGAAATGGGAAGTACAATGCCTGCACTTTAAAGGAGGGGTTTGGGATATTGGCAGTTTGGAGGGATATGTTGTGTATCTCTATACGTATATGCTTCTAAACTCTTGTATTCTGGGCACCTCTGCAAAAGCAGTGATAATGTGTGAGTGTGGTGAAAGTGTTGAATGATGATGAAAGTATTTTCTTTTTGGGGATTTTCTTTCTTTTTTTTTGGGTCACCCTGCCTCAGTGGGAGACGACCGACTTGTTGAAAAAAAAAAAAAAAAAAAAAAAATTTGAAGATTTTACAGAGTAGAACTTATACAATCTTCTCCTTAAGGAATGTTGTATAACAGAGAAGTGAAAACCATATCCATAATGCAAATGTACTTAATTCACAACAGACCCACATATTGGAAATTAGAAATGGACCTCATCTCAGTCTGTCCTAGACCATTATCAAGTTATAAGATCAAAAAAGGGGAATAGCCAGAAGTTAGGCCAGGACAATTGAAGTATCCAGTTTGTAGGATAGGTGTGAATTATATTCCATCCATGATATTGTGACTTTAATTCTTTATGTACTGTACATACCTTAAATTTGTACAACTGGTACATACCTACTGCATAACTTTAATTTTCCTTTATTTTTTCCACTCCTGTCATCAGAATTGCAGTTACAACACAAATTACGTGCAGTATCTCAGTTCAGTAAATGAAATCAGTATACGTATTGTAAAATCTCTGAAATTCAGTGTACAGTAATCCATTTCCTTAAACTGTTTTATTCGTTTTTAAGTAGTTTCAGCTTCCACTGCTAATTACAGCAATTGTAAGTTTACAAAACATTTAATGTACAGTACTTTTCTTTGCATCCCTATCCTTATTATCATTGAGCAGCAAATCCCTTTCATTGTCAGTATGTTGGAGAACTTTGCTTTGGAATATTTATGTAACCATAACTTTGCATTAGCAGTAATTATTTTTACATAATACTGTACTGTCATAGTTAATTGCATGAAAAGCAGATTATAGAGTATATCTATAATACATTACAGTGGTCCCTTGATTTACAATGGGCATGAGTTTTGATAATTTTGAGTTCTGATTTAACCTCATAGAGAAATTAAGTTTTGAGTTATGATGATAAATTTGAGATGTTATATGCATAAAATGGTACGACTGTTGTGGGTCACATCCTGGGGAACAAGATTAACCTAAGTTGCCCGAAATGCTCTGCATAACCAGGGGTTTTCTATATACAGTAGAATGCCAGTGATGTCAGCTAGGTTTGTAATAGTTGTAGAAATAAAAATTATTATTATTATTATTCTTTCTTCTTTCAACAAACTGGCCGTATCCCACCGAAGCAGGGTGGCCCAAAAAGAAAAACAAAGGTTTCTCTTTTTAACTTTAGTGATGTATACAGGAGAAGGGGTTACTATCCCCTTGCTCCCAGCATTTTAGTCATCTCTTACGACACGCATGGCTTATGGAGGAAGAATTCTGTTCCACTTCTCCATGTAGTATTATTGTTACTGTTATTATTATATTATTATGTTTGGTACATGTGAGTGGGCCTCAGCCAACCAGTGATGTAGCTTGCCTCTTGGGCAATGTCTGAGTCAATAGGAGTGGGGGGTGGATCTTAGCCAAAGAGCGATGCAGTAGCCTGCCTTTTGGACAGCATATGAGCCAATAAGAGTGGGAGGGAGTCTGTTAGGGTGGCTTAGCAGCCAATCAGCAATGGGGATGAATGTCTCTGGTAGAATCTTAGCCAGTAGCAAAGTTTGTACTACAGTTTATTGTTTACTCTTCAGTTTGAAGCTATCATGGGTGTTTCTTGTACTAACTCTGGATTATTTACATTTCATATCTGCATTTGTGTTATGACTAGACCATCTTTTGCATTAATAAGTCATTATGTGTGTAAAGGTAGAAAGTTGAAAGTGAACATAGAAAAGAGTAAGGTGATGAGGGTATCAAATTATTTAGATAAAGAAAAATTGGATATCAAATTGGGGAGGAGGAGTATGGAAGAAGTGAATGTTTTCAGATACTTGGGAGTTGACGTGTCAGCGGATGGATTTATGAAGGATGAGGTTAATCATAGAATTGATGAGGGAAAAAAGGTGAGTGGTGCGTTGAGGTATATGTGGAGTCAAAAAACGTTATCTATGGAGGCAAAGAAGGGAATGTATGAAAGTATAGTAGTACCAACACTCTTATATGGATGTGAAGCTTGGGTGGTAAATGCAGCAGCGAGGAGACGGTTGGAGGCAGTGGAGATGTCCTGTCTAAGGGCAATGTGTGGTGTAAATATTATGCAGAAAATTTGGAGTGTGGAAATTAGGAGAAGGTGTGGAGTTAATAAAAGCATTAGTCAGAGGGCAGAAGAGGGGTTGTTGAGGTGGTTTGGTCATTTAGAGAGAATGGATCAAAGTAGAATGACATGGAAAGCATATAAATCTATAGGGGAAGGAAAGAGGGGTAGGGGTCATCCTCGAAAGGGTTGGAAAGAGGGGGTAAAGGAGGTTTTGTGGGCGAGGGGCTTGGACTTCCAGCAAGCGTGCATGAGCGTGTTAGATAGGAGTGAATGGAGACGAATGATACTTGGGACCTGACGATCTGTTGGAGTGTGAGCAGGGTAATATTTAGTGAAGGGATTCAGGGAAACCGGTTATTTTCATATAGTCGGACTTGAGTCCTGGAAAAGGGAAGTACAATGCCTGCACTTTAAAGGAGGGGTTTGGGATATTGGCAGTTTGGAGGGATATGTTGTGTATCTTTATATGTATATGCTTCTAAACTGTTGTATTCTGAGCACCTCTGCAAAAGCAGTGATAATGTGTGAGTGTGGTGAAAGTGTTGAATGATGATGAAAGTATTTTCTTTTTGGGGATTTTCTTTCTTTTTTGGGTCACCCTGCCTCGGTGGGAGACGACCGACTTGTTGAAAAAAAAAAAAAAAAGTCATTATGACCCATAGTGTTTAGTAAACAGGCCATTTTTCTGAAGATCAAGCAAGAAATTAGTGCATAGGCATGTGAGTATGGCTTTCTGCAATCAGTCTTCTCTGCTATTTTCAAGTAAATAGAAACAAATTACCATAAAATCATCTATTTTAGGGATTTGAGTTAAGTTACAATAGTTTTGATGTGTGATATGTCTTCTGGGATGGACCATTGTATATCTTTTTTTTTTTATTTACATTAAACTGTATCTATCAACATTGATTATTTACAGGAGGGAGAGCCAGAATCCTTGAATGTTCCACTACCTCGGGCTCGTGTCCTTCGAGGGGGACTCAACTTTGTCTCAGGTGGTATACAGCAGTCAGGCAAGAAAGATGACAAGGACAAGAAAGAAGGCTCAGATGAAGACTCTGAATCAGAACTTGCGCCAAGACCTATGTTTGGTGCTGGCGCTGACTCTAGGTAGATATAAAAAAAATTCATGTTTCACAACTATAGTACCGGAACTGGAACAGTGTGAAAATACTGACATTATTTTTATTATTATTATGGTGGAATAAATGATACTTAGTTGCAGTGAATACCTTTATTAATGACAATGTTTCATCCTTTATAAATGAGTGTTTCACCCTTGATGTTGAAAACCTTTAATTAGTTTCTAAATGACACATTTGTAAGTGCTGATGTGTATAAGTTAAGGGATGACCTGTATTTGTTGTCATTTATTTTTCTAAGCAAAATTGTCTTAAGATAAACATTTAATAATATTTTGCTTTATTTCAGTGATGAAGAAATTACTGCAAAAACACAGCTCCCATCATCATTTGTAAGCAAGAAATCCTCAGATTACTCTTCATATACCTCATCAACTTCTAAACCAAGAGATATTGCAGGAATACGTCGCAGTGGTACGCAAGGTGGAGGTAAACCTGGTCTGCTGGGTAGTGGTATGGCAGACTGGGAAAAGTATACTTCAGGCATTGGAAGTAAGCTCTTAAAGAAGATGGGCTTTGAAGAAGGCAAAGGTCTTGGTAAGAACTTGCAAGGTATATCGACTCCTGTAGAGGCAAGCAAGCGAAAGGGAAAGGGAGCTATTGGTTACTATGGATCAGAGAGGACTGAAAAGTCATTGAAGGACTTTCCAGTACATGATTCAGATGAAGAAGAGAAAGAGAAGTTCAAGGACCTCCTTCAGCAGTGGAAGAAGACTGGCAGCAAGAAAAAAATAAAGTATGTATACAAGAGTGCAGAAGAAGTTATTCAAGAAGGCAAGACAAAAAAACTGAAGCCAACAGATGACAGTCATATCACTAGAACTAAAGTTATAGACATGACTGGTCCAGAAACTCGAGTTTTAAGTAGTTATCATGCCATTGCTGGGCAGAAAAATTTTGTTGATGAATATGAAGAAGATAAAAAGAAGAAATATGAGCATTTTGATTTGCCAGAACTTTTGCATAACCTACAGATGCTCTTAGAAAATTGTGAAGATGACATTGTCCGTAATGCCCGGACTTTAGAACGAGAAAATGACAGAATTGTTCACCTTAATCATGAAAGGGAAAAATATGAAAGTTTAGTAGACAGGGAAAAGAAAGAACTTGACAGTCTTGACCAAGCTCTTGCTCTTGTAGAAGGACTTGAGACAAGGCATAAAGAGCAGACACTAAATCTCAGTGATGCTACAGCAATATTTACGGAATTAAAATCGGATTATCTAAAAATATATAACACTTTTGAAATCCCATACTTAGCACCCACTTATGTGACACCTCTCTTAAAAGAGTTACTCAGTACATGGAATCCTTTAGCTCAGCCAACAGCTCACAAGGAAGTATTTGCTACATGGCAGCAGTTGGTAGATTTGGGTGGAAATCAGCATCAACAACCAGATACCACTGTACCATTAGATCCTTACCACCATCTGGTATGGGAGACCTGGACTGCTGCTGTAAGATCCACAGTCATGGGCCCTTGGGAACCACGAGACTGTGGTCCACTACTTGCTGTATTGGAAGCATGGAACTATCCCTTGGTTCCTGTATGGATCCAAGGACACTTGCTTCAGCATGTTATTTTACCCCGTATCACACGTGCTGTTCATAATTGGAATCCACTTCAAGATACTGTGCCAATTCATACTTGGCTTCATCCCTGGCTTCCTCTGTTAGTAGATCATCTACAGTCTGTGTACCCTGTAATACGTCAAAAACTTTCAGCTGCTCTTGTTCACTGGCACCCAAATGACCGCTCAGCCAAAATGGTTTTGCAGCCATGGAAACGAGTTTTCAGTGAAATAGCAATGACCACACTAATTCAGTCCAACATTCAGCCAAAGTTAGAGTCTGCACTTGTTGAAATGCCCATTAATCCCCACAATCAGAATTTGGATCCATGGCATTGGTTCTTGGATTGGGATGATTTACTACCACCACAGGTATCATTAGATATGTTGGAACGTTGCTTCTTTCCCCGTTGGTATCAGGCATTGGCCACATGGCTTTCAGCTAATCCTCCCCATCCTGATGTTATAGCATGGTACAAAGGATGGCGAGATCTTATACCAAAAAGTGTTGCAAATCATCTTCAGATACGCCAAAAGTTTCAGCAGGCCTTGGAGGTGTGCAGTCGTGCTCTGAGCTACCAACCAGGTGCCTCTGATCAGTTCAGTCTTTTGTTGGCTGGTTTAGACAAACTGAGTGAACCTCCACCACCACCTCCCCTAGGTTCTCCCCCTAGACAGCGATCCAAAGATTGGGCAGATATCATTAGTAGTGCACGAAGAGAAACCCTCAGTATGCGAGAGGTTGTTGAGCGTAGATGTTTAGAACATGGCACTGTATTTGTTCCAATACCTGACCGAAAACATGAAGGAAGACCAGTGTACAGATGTGGTAAGCTTAACATTTCCTTCAATAAAAACATCATTTATGTACAGACAGAAAGAGGATGGATGCCCAAAAGCCTTACAACATTATTAGATGATGCTTAAAAGTTCACTAGGTTAATTTTGGTTGTAAAATGACAAAAGTGATACATATTGTATAATATTTATATTTGTGATCACAACTGATATAATATTGTAATGTATCAATTTTTACACTGCCACTGCTGTTAAATTTTTTGTGTTTAAACTCTTTGCCATCATTATTAGAATCCTCACATTTTGTATACAGTAATTTAATTTCAGTGACACTTAAAATTTATTGCACCCTCTGTGATGAACTTTGGCATGGCTTACCATTGTTTTCAATGGTAGGCTGTGAAGTTAAACGTGAACTTAAAAAAATTAGATGCCTAAACCTGAGCATTAAGACATTCACAGTTATTGTTAGATTTTTAACTTGTGGAATCATCGTAGGGAGAGGTGACACCATGTAGTAAACGCATTTTACGTACCGACACACGAAATCGTAACACCATTGCAAACAAACCATGGAATGTGTGGGGATTGAACCCATGGCAAGCGAGTCATAAAACTCCAGGCCAGTGCGTAAGCCACTCAGGTTACGCACTGGCCTGGAGTTTTATGAATCCTTGCCATGGGTTCAGTCTCCATCCATTTCATGGTTTTTATTGACTTACTGGTTTTTGCATTATGGTTGACTGCAGCAGATGTTTGCTGATATACATTTGTCTGATTACTCTCTGGCTGAAGAAATTAGATTTTTTAATATGAAAAAATAGATTGAAGTAATGAGTGTATGAAAGCATTAATTACAGAAAGAAATACAAAAAGGAATTGTGATCAATGCAAAATAAAACAGCTGACAACTAATTGTATCATGACAGAGGTGAGTTTTTGACCAGTTTTCCAAATGTTAATATAGTTACTGAAAGGGTTTGTAAAAATAAAAGCAAATTTATAGTTGGAGAAAAAAAATATTGGCTTTATTTCTTGTAGTCTTATTCTTCTGCCATCTTAGAAATTCATTAGGTAACTGAGTCTTTCTGCTGCTTTATATAAAGATTTTATTCTTTTGGTTGTTAATATTGTACAAAGAAAAGAAAATTAAAAAAAAATTTTGTTTTTTATGTCAACCTCGACCATGACCCTAAAGCACCTTACATGAGTATAATAATAACCTCCAGTGGCCTGTGTAAGAAATGCTAATAATTATCACCATAATAAACAACTGATTTTAAATACAATTTAATCCATCTCATAGTACTGTACTATGGCTTTGAGCTTGGGGTCCATTATGTACGTACTATGTATTAAGTTATGAGTTCAGCTCCCTCAGATAAGCTGTGATCGGTAAATTCTGGCCTAAATATGAGAGAATGGGTCTGTGCAATGAGTATGCACCATATAAAAAAAAAAAATCTTGATGCACACAGTTCAAGATGAGAAAGACAAAACTGTGACTGTGTGCATGGTTTAAAATAGCTAATTTGTGGTGTATTTTTGGACAGTTTTATGGTTTTATTGATAGTTTCTTTGTATCATTCAATAGAATGGAAGACATTACAGAAATAGAGATGATTTTGATTGGTTTCTGGACTGTAAGTTGCTTTAAACTGAGATAAAAGTAACAGAAATATTTGATTTTTTGTCGATGTTCCACCCTTCAAAGGTTCCTTGACACTGTGTGGTGGGAGGCAGTGTGGTGGAAGACAGTGTGTGGTGAGTCAGTGTGCTGGGAGACAATGTGTGGTGAGAGACAGTGTGTAATGGAAGACAGTGTGTGGTGGGAGACAGTGTGTGGTGGGAGACAGTGTGTGGTGAGTCAGTGTGGTGGGAGACAGTGTGTGGTGAGAGAGAGTGTGTGGTGAGAGACAGTGTGTGGTGGGAGACAGTATGTGGTGGGAGACAGTGTGTGGTGAGTCAGTGTGGTGGGAGACGGTGTGTGGTGAGACAGTGTGTGGTGAGAGACAGTGTGTAATGGGAGACAGTGTGTGGTGGGAGGCAGTGTGTGATGGGAGACAGTGTGTGATGGGATACAGTGTGGTGAGACTGTGTAGTGAGAGACAGTGTGTGGTGGGAGGCAGTGTGTGATGGGAGACAGTGTGTGATGGGATACAGTGTGGTGGGAGACAGTGTGTGATGGGTGACAGTGTCGTGAGACAGTGTGTGGTGGGAGACTGTGTGATCGGAGACAGTGTGGTGGGAGACAGTGTGGTGAGACAGTGTGTGGTGGAAGACAGTGTGTGATGGGAGAGTGTGTGATGGGAGACTGTGTGGTGGGAGACAGTGTGGTGAGACAGTGTGTGATAGGAGACAGTGTGGTGATACAGTGTGTGGTGGAAGACTGTGTGGTGAGACAGTGTGTGATTTGAGACTGTGATGAGAGACAGTGTGTGATGGGAGACAGTGTGGTGATACAGTGTGTGATGGACGACAGTGTGTGATGGGAGAGTGTGTGATGGGAGACTGTGTGGTGGGAGACAGTGTGGTGAGACAGTGTGTGATGGGAGACAGTGTGGTGATACAGTGTGGGATGGACGACAGTGTGTGGAGGGAGACTGTGGTGAGTGTGTGGTGGGAGGCAGTGTGTGGTGGGAGACAGTGTGTGGCGAGACAGTGTGGTGGGAGACTGTGAGAGACAGTGTGTGATGGGAGACAGTGCGTGGTGGGAGACAGTGGGTGGTGGGAGAGTGTGTGATGGGAGACAGTGTGGTGAGACAGTGTGTGATGGGAGACAGTGTGGTGAGACAGTGTGTGGAGGGAGACTGTGGTGAGTGTGTGGTGGGAGACTGTGAGAGACAGTGTGTGATGGGAGACAGTGCGTGATGGGAGACAGTGGGTGGTGGGAGAGTGTGGTGAGAGATAGTGTGTGGTGAGAGAGACAGTGTGGTGAGAGACTGTGTGGTGGGAGACTGTGTGGCGAGAGATAATGTGTGGTGAGAGAGACAGTGTGGTGGGATACAGTGTGTGGTGGGAGAAAGTGTGTGGTGGGAGATAGTGTGTTGTGAGTCAGTGTGCTGGGAGACAGTGTGTGGTGAGTGACAGTGTGTGGTGAGACAGTGTGTGGTGAGAGACAGAATGTAATAGGAGACAGTGTGTGCTGGGAGGCAGTGTGGTGGGAGACAGTGTGTGGTGAGAGACAGTGTGCAATGGGAGACTGTGTGGTGGGAGACAGTGTGCGGTGCAAGACAGTGTGTGGTGAGAGACAGTGTGTGGTGAGAGACAGTGTGTAATGGGAGACAGTGTGTGGTGGGAGAAAGTGTGTGGTGAGTCAGTGTGGTGGGAGACAGTGTGTAGTGAGAGACAGTGTGTGGTGAGAGACAGTGTGTGGTGAGAGACTGTGTGGTGGGAGAAAGTGTGTGGTGAGAGGCAGTGTGGTGGGAGACAGTGTGTGGTGGGAGATAGTGTGTGGTGGGAGAGAATGTGATGGGAGACAGTGTGTTGTGAGTCAGTGTGGTGGGAGACAGTGTGTGGTGAGTGACTGTGTGGTGAGAGACAGTGTGTGGTGAGTCAGTGTGGTGTGAGACAGTGTGTGGTGAGAGACAGTGTGCAATGGGAGACAGTGTGTGGTGGGAGACTGTGTGGTGGGAGAAAGTGTGTGGTGGGAGGCAGTGTGGTGGGAGACAGTGTGTGGTGGGAGATAGTGTGTGGTGGGAGAGAATGTGGTGGGAGACAGTGTGTTGTGAGTCAGTGAGGTGGGAGACAGTGTGTGGTGAGTGACAGTGTGTGGTGAGAGACAGAATGTAATAGGAGACAGTGTGTGGTGGGAGAAAGTTTGTGGTGGGAGACAGTGCGTGGTGAGTCAGTGTGGTGTGAGACAGTGTGTGGTGGGAGACATTGTGTGGTGAGAGACAGTGTGTGGTGAGAGACTGTGTGATTGGAGACAGTGTGTGGTGGGAGAGTGTGGTGAGAGACAGTGTGTGGTGAGATACAGTGTGTAATGGGAGACTGTGGTGGGAGACAGTGTGTGGTGGGAGACAGTGTGTGGTGGAAGACAGTGTGTGGTGAGAGACAGTGTGTGGTGAGAGAGTGTGTGGTGAGAGACAGTGTGTGGTGGGAGACTGTGGTGGGAGACAGTAAGTGGTGGGAGAGTGTGTGGTGAGACAGTGTGTGGTGGGAGACAGTGTGTGGTGAGAGATAGTGTGTGGTGGGAGACAGTGTGTGGTGAGAGACAGTGTGTGGTGAGAGACAGTGTGTAATGGGAGACTGTGTGGTGAGAGACAGTGTGTGTTGAGAGACAGTGTGTAATGGGAGACAGTGTGTGATGGGAGACAGTGTGTGGTGGGAGACTGTGTGGCGAGAGTGTGTTGGGAGACAGTGTGTGGTGGGAGAAAGTGTGTGGTGGGAGGCAGTGTGGTGGGAGACAGTGTTTGGTGGGACATAGTGTGTGGTGCGAGAGAATGTGTTGAGAGACAGTGTGTGGTGAGAGACAGTGTGTAATGGGAGACAGTGTGTGGTGGGAGACAGTGTGTTGTGAGTGTGGTGGGAGAAAGTGTGTGGTGGGAGACAGTGTGTGGTGAGTCAGTGTGGTGGGAGACAGTGTGTAGTGAGAGACAGTGTGTGGTGAGAGACAGTGTGTGGTGAGAGACAGTGTGTAATGGGAGACAGTGTGTGGTGGGAGACAGTGTGTTGTGAGTCAGTGTGGTGGGAGACAGTGTGTGGTGGGAGACAGTGTGTGGTGGGAGACAGTGTGTGGTGAGAGACAGTGTGTGGTGGGAGACAGTATGTGGTGGGAGACAGTGTGTGGTGAGTCAGTGTGGTGGGAGACAGTGTGTGGTGAGAGACAGTGTGTGATGGGATACAGTGTGGTGAGGCAGTGTGGTGGGAGACAGTGTGTGATGGGATACAGTGTGGTGAGACAGTGTGGTGGGAGACAGTGTGTGATGGGAGACAGTGTGGTGAGACAGTGTGTGATGGGAGACAGTGTGGTGATACAGTGTGTGATGGACGACAGTGTGCGATAGGAGAGTGTGTGATGGGAGAGTGTGTGATGGGAGACTGTGTGGTGGGAGACAGTGTGGTGAGACAGTGTGTGATGGGAGACAGTGTGGTGATACAGTGTGTGATGGACGACAGTGTGTGATGGGAGACAGTGTGGTGAGACAGTGTGTGGAGGGAGACTGTGGTGAGTGTGTGGTGGGAGGCAGTGTGTGGTGGGAGACAGTGTGTGGCGAGACAGTGTGGTGGGAGACTGTGAGAGACAGTGTGTGATGGGAGACAGTGCGTGGTGGGAGACAGTGGGTGGTGGGAGAGTGTGTGGTGGGAGACAGTGTGTGGTGAGAGATAGTGTGTGGTGGGAGACAGTGTATGGTGAGAGAGACAGTGTGGTGAGAGACAGTTTGTGGTGGGAGACTGTGTGGCGAGAGACAGTGTGTGGTGGGAGACAGTGTGTGGTGAGTCAGTGTGGTGGGACAGTGTGTGGTGGGAGACAGTGTGTGGTGAGAGTGTGTAATGGGAGACTGTGTGGTGGGAGACAGTGTGTGGTGGGAGACAGTGTGTGGTGGAAGACAGTGTGTGGTGAGAGACAGTGTGTGGTGAGACAGTGTGTGGTGAGAGACTGTGTGGTGGGAGACAGTGTGTGTTTACCTGGAGTTTACCTGGAGAGAGTTCCGGGGGTCAACGCCCCCGCGGCCCGGTCTGTGACCAGGCCTCCTGGTGGATCAGCCTGATCAACCAGGCTGTTGCTGCTGGCTGCACGCAAACCAACGTACGAGCCACAGCCCGGCTGGTCAGGAACCGACTTTAGGTGCTTGTCCAGTGCCAGCTTGAAGACTGCCAGGGGTCTGGTGGTAATCCCCCTTATTGTAATAAAGTTGGTAGAATTACCGACAATATGTAAAGTAAAAGGACACAAGTGCAACTAATGTGACATTTTATTGTGGCAACGTTTCGCTCTCCAGGAGCTTTATCAAGCCATTACAAACAATACATGGACACAGAGGGTATATATAGGCTCAGAGTGAGGTGCAATACTAGTGAGGTACCATTTCGATGTTCACTAGTGGTAGTAGTAGTAGTGACAAAGTTTTTTATTTTTTTATTATCACACTGGCCGATTCCCACCAAGGCAGGGTGGCCCGAAAAAGAAAAACTTTCACCATCATTCACTCCATCACTGTCTTGCCAGAAGGGTGCTTTACACTACAGTTTTTAAACTGTAACATTAACACCCCTCCTTCAGAGTGCAGGCACTGTACTTCCCATCTCCAGGACTCAAGTCCGGCCTGCCGGTTTCCCTGAACCCCTTCATAAATGTTACTTTGCTCACACTCCAACAGCACGTCAAGTATTAAAAACCATTCGTCTCCATTCACTCCTATCAAACACGCTCACGCACGCCTGCTGGAAGTCCAAGCCCCTCGCACACAAAACCTCCTTTACCCCCTCCCTCCAACCTTTCCTAGGCCGACCCCTACCCCGCCTTCCTTCCACTACAGACTGATACACTCTTGAAGTCATTCTGTTTCGCTCCATTCTCTCTACATGTCCGAACCACCTCAACAACCCTTCCTCAGCCCTCTGGACAACAGTTTTGGTAATCCCGCACCTCCTCCTAACTTCCAAACTACGAATTCTCTGCATTATATTCACACCACACATTGCCCTCAGACATGACATCTCCACTGCCTCCAGCCTTCTCCTCGCTGCAACATTCATCACCCATGCTTCACACCCATATAAGAGTGTTGGTAAAACTATACTCTCATACATTCCCCTCTTTGCCTCCAAGGACAAAGTTCTTTGTCTCCACAGACTCCTAAGTGCACCACTCACCCTTTTCCCCTCATCAATTCTATGATTCACCTCATCCTTCATAGACCCATCCGCTGACACGTCCACTCCCAAATATCTGAATACATTCACCTCCTCCATACTCTCTCCCTCCAATGTGATATCCAATCTTTCATCACCTAATCTTTTTGTTATCCTCATAACCTTACTCTTTCCTGTATTCACTTTTAATTTTCTTCTTTTGCACACCCTACCAAATTCATCCACCAATCTCTGCAACTTCTCTTCAGAATCTCCCAAGAGCACAGTGTCATCAGCAAAGAGCAACTGTGACAACTCCCACTTTATGTGTGATTCTTTATCTTTTAACTCCACGCCTTTTGTCAAGACCCTCGCATTTACTTCTCTTACAACCCCATCTATAAATATATTAAACAACCACGGTGACATCACACATCCTTGTCTAAAGCCTACTTTTACTGGGAAATAATTTCCCTCTTTCCTATGTACTCTAACTTGAGCTTCACTATCCTCGTAAAAACTCTTCACTGCTTTCAGTAACCTACCTCCTACACCATACACCTGCAACATCTGCCACATTGCCCCCCTATCCACCCTGTCATACGCCTTTTCCAAATCCATAAATGCCACAAAGACCTCTTTAGCCTTATCTAAATACTGTTCACTTGTATGTTTCACTGTAAACACCTGGTCCACACACCCCCTACCTTTCCTAAAGCCTCCTTGTTCATCTGCTATCCTATTCTCCGTCTTACTTTTAATTCTTTCAATAATAACTCTACCATACACTTTATAACCAGGTATACTCAACAGACTTATCCCCCTATAATTTTTGCACTCTCTTTTATCCCCTTTGCCTTTATACAAAGGAACTATGCATGCTCTCTGCCAATCCCTAGGTACCTTACCCTCTTCCATACATTTATTAAATAATTGCACCAACCACTCCAAAACTATATCCCCACCTGCTTTTAACATTTCTATCTTTATCCCATCAATCCCGGCTGCCTTACTCCCTTTCATTTTACCTACTGCCTCACGAACTTCCCCCACACTCACAACTGACTCTTCCTCACTCCTACAAGATGTTATTCCTCCTTGCCCTATACACGAAATCACAGCTTCCCTATCTTCATCAACATTTAACAATTCCTCAAAATATTCCCTCCATCTTCCCAATACCTCTAACTCTCCATTTAATAACTCTCCTCTCCTATTTTTAACTGACAAATCCATTTGTTCTCTAGGCTTCCTTAACTTGTTAATCTCACTCCAAAACTTTTTCTTATTTTCAACAAAATTTGTTGATAACATCTCACCCACTCTCTCATTTGCTCTCTTTTTACATTGCTTCACCACTCTCTTAACCTCTCTCTTTTTCTCCATATACTCTTCCCTCCTTGCATCACTTCTACTTTGTAAAAACTCCTCATATGCTAACTTTTTCTCCCTTACTACTCTCTTTACATCATCATTCCACCAATCGCTCCTCTTCCCTCCTGCACCCACTTTCCTGTAACCACAAACTTCTGCTGAACACTCTAACACTACATTTTTAAACCTACCCCATACCTCTTCGACCCCATTGCCTATGCTCTCATTAGCCCATCTATCCTCCAATAGCTGTTTATATCTTTCCCTAACTGCCTCCTCTTTTAGTTTATAAACCTTCACTTTTCTCTTCCCTGATGCTTCTATTCTCCTTGTATCCCATCTACCTTTTACTCTCAGTGTAGCTACAACTAGAAAGTGATCTGATATATCTGTGGCCCCTCTATAAATATGTACATCCTGAAGTCTACTCAACAGTCTTTTATCTACCAATACATAATCCAACAAACTACTGTCATTTCGCCCTACATCATATCTTGTATACTTATTTATCCTCTTTTTCTTAAAATATGTATTACCTATAACTAAACCCCTTTCTATACAAAGTTCAATCAAAGGGCTCCCATTATCATTTACACCTGGCACCCCAAACTTACCTACCACACCCTCTCTAAAAGTTTCTCCTACTTTAGCATTCAGGTCCCCTACCACAATTACTCTCTCACTTGGTTCAAAGGCTCCTATACATTCACTTAACATCTCCCAAAATCTCTGTCTCTCCTCTGCATTCCTCTCTTCTCCAGGTGCATACACGCTTATTATGACCCACTTCTCGCATCCAACCTTTACTTTAATCCACATAATTCTTGCATTTACACATTCATATTCTCTTTTCTCCTTCCATAACTGATCATTCAACATTACTGCTACCCCTTCCTTTGCTCTAACTCTCTCAGATACTCCAGATTTAATCCCATTTATTTCCCCCCACCGAAACTCCCCTACCCCCTTCAGCTTTGTTTCGCTTAGGGCCAGGACATCCAACTTCTTTTCATTCATAA
The DNA here is from genome assembly GCF_038502225.1 of Cherax quadricarinatus. Lineage (NCBI taxonomy): Eukaryota > Metazoa > Arthropoda > Malacostraca > Decapoda > Parastacidae > Cherax > Cherax quadricarinatus. Next base: position 10,470,136 of record NC_091332.1, on the reverse strand, counting down.
CATCAGCAATCATCTGTTTCTTGTTATCTGCACTATATCCACGCACATTCAAGCATCCCAGTTTTATAAAGTTTTTCTTCTTCTCTTTTTTAGTAAATGTCTACAGGAGAAGGGGTTACTAGCCCATTGCTCCCGGCATTTTAGTCGCCTCATACAACACGCATGGCTTACGGAGGAAAGATTCTTTTCCACTTCCCCATGGACAATAGAAGAAATAAAGAAGAATAAGAGCTATGTAGAAAAAGGAGAAAAACCTAGATGTATGTATATATATATATATATATATATATATATATATATATATATATATATATATATATATATATATATATATATATATATATATACATATATATATATATATATATATATATATATATATATATATATATATATATATATATATATATATATACATATATATATATATATATATATATATATATATATATATATATATACATATATATATATATATATATATATATATATATATATATATATATATATATATGTATATATATATATATATATATATATATGCATGTGCATGTCTGTGAAGTGTGACCAAAGTGTAAGTTGGAGTAGCAAGATATCCCTGTTATCTAGCGTGTTTATGAGACAGAAAAAGACACCAGCAATCCTACCATCATGCAAAACAGTTACAGGTTTCTGTTTCACAGTCATCTGGCAGGACGGTAGTACTTCCCTGGGTGGTTGCTGTCTACCAACCTACTACAACCTAATACAATATTACAAAAGTAATACAGTATTACTTTTGTCACTACTACTACTACTACCACCACTAGTGAACATCGAAATGGTACCTCACTAGTATTGCACCTCACTCTGAGCCTATATATACCCTCTGTGTCCATGTATTGTTTGTAATGGCTCGATAAAGCTCCTGGAGAGCGAAACGTTGCCACAGTAAAATGTCACATTAGTTGCACTTGTGTCCTTTTACTTTACAATCCCCCTTATGTATGCTGGGAGGCAGTTGAACAGTCTCGGGCCCCTGACACTTATTGTATGGTCTCTTAACGTGCTAGTGACACCCCTGCTTTTCATTGGGGGGATGTTGCATCGTCTGCCAAGTCTTTTGCTTTCGTAGTGAGTGATTTTCGTGTGCAAGTTCGGTACTAGTCCCTCTAGGATTTCCCAGGTGTATATAATCATGTATCTCTCCCGCCTGCGTTCCAGGGAATACAGGTTCAGGAACCTCAAGCGCTCCGAGTAATTGAGGTGTTTTATCTCCGTTATGCGCGCCGTGAAGGTTCTCTGTACATTTTCTAGGTCAGCAATTTCACCTGCCTTGAAAGGTGCTGTTAGTGTGCAGCAATATTCCAGCCTAGATAGAACAAGTGACCTGAAGAGTGTCATCATGGGCTTGGCCTCCCTAGTTTTGAAGGTTCTCATTATCCATCCTGTCATTTTTCTAGCAGATGCGATTGATACAATGTTATGGTCCTTGAAGGTGAGATCCTCCGGCATGATCACTCCTAGGTCTTTGACGTTGGTGTTTCGCTCTATTTTGTGGCCAGAATTTGTTTTGTACTCTGTGTGGTGGGAGACAGTGTGTGGTTGGAGACAGTGTGTGGTTGGAGACAGTGTGTGGTGGGAGACAGTGTGTGGTGGGAGACAGTGTGTGGTGAGTCAGTGTGGTGGGAGACAGTGTGTAGTGAGAGACAGTGTGTAATGGGAGACAGTGTGGTGAGACTGTGTGATGGGAGACAGTGTGGTGAGACAGTGTGTGATGGGAGACAGTGTGGTGAGACAGTGTGTGGTGTGAGACAGTGTTTGATGTGAGACAGTGTGTGATGGGAGACAGTGTGGTGAGACAGTGTGTGGTGGGAGACTGTGGTGAGACAGTGTTTGATGGGAGATAGTGTGGTGAGACAGTGTGTGATGGGAGACAGTGTGGGGAGACAGTGTGTGATGGGAGACAGTGTGGTGAGACTGTGATGGGAGACAGTGTGTGATGGGAGACAGTTTGGTGAGACTGTGTGATGGGAGACAGTGTGGTGAGACAGTGTGTGATGGGAGACAGTGTGGGGAGACTGTGTGATGGGAGACAATGTGGTGAGACAGTGTGTCGTGGGAGACAGTGTAGTGAGACAGTGTGTGGTGGGAGGCGGTGGAGAGTGGACGTGTCAGTGTTACGCTGTCGTACACCTGCTCCCTCACTCGCACATAAAACACGGTCACCATTGACTTGTCAATTAGTGCGCCGAAGCATCTCTACGGTAATTCACATTAATACAACAAATTTTAAACATGTGAATCACACGGTGTAAAGAATAACTGACTAAATACTAGCAGAGGAGGAAGATGTTTGTTGTGATGCTCAGAGTTCAACATGTGACTCAAAACGTTTTTCTCACTGACAAAATATACTGAAACAGCAAAACTTACAATGATTCTATCAAGAAAATAAATCATTGAGTGATCCACTTGAAGACTGTACTGGTCTCAAACCTCTGCAACATTGCTGATCATTGCAATATATCTCCCGAGAAGCACAAGTTTCAACCTGGGAACTGATTCATCAGGTTAGTTACAATTAATTACCTTAACATCATTTATCTAAAATAAATTACTAGGCGTACAATTCCTTAACAGGTAATTATTTTTTTTTGTGTGTGAGAAAGATGAATGAATTTCCATACATAACCAAACGTTCTCACCAGTTCAGTTGTTATTTCCTCATTATTATTAAAACCGCTTTTATCTTATCTCTCCAATTTAGCGCTCTCTACTGACTGTATTAAACAGCCTGCTAGTGATTTTTTGTAATATCTTATCTAGGCTATAATAATCTTACGCTGCTGTTCATGTGATCTGAACTATTCCTTCAGTTACATTAATCATGCGTTATCGTATTGATACTGAAATGTTATCTTGGGAGAGATAACTGTGATCCTTCCTTAGCCTTGAATAACTTAGTTTGAACACTGGTAAAGGGTTCCTGATCCAAGAAATTGGAGCTACCTTCCCCTTCTCAGGATCCCAGTGGAAATAAATCACTGGCTTGTTTTTTTTGTTATCCTGGGTAATTTACACTATGTATGATAATTGTACTGATGTGTACCTGTACCTGAACGAACGTACTTAACCTGTCATTCCACAGGCTAGTGATTTTTTGTAATATCTTATCTAGGCTATAATAATCTTACGCTGCTGTTCATGTGATCTGAACTATTCCTTCAGTTACATTAATCATGCGTTATCGTATTGATACTGAAATGTTATCTTGGGAGAGATAACTGTGATCCTTCCTTAGCCTTGAATAACTTAGTTTGAACACTGGTAAAGGGTTCCTGATCCAAGAAATTGGAGCTACCTTCCCCTTCTCAGGATCCCAGTGGAAATAAATCACTGGCTTGTTTTTTTTGTTATCCTGGGTAATTTACACTATGTATGATAATTGTACTGATGTGTACCTGTACCTGAACGAACGTACTTAACCTGTCATTCCACAGGCTCTTACCCGTGACTATCAAAATAATATGTGAATCGTGTGATTTTTGGCATATTCTTAAGATATATATACATTAAGTTATCATGAAAGGTCAAACATACTCTGGGTGTTATCTTGAATATGCATTTACTCTAGGTGTGTTTTTTTTTCATACATTAACGTTTTTTGTGGTGGCCTCTGCATCCTGTCTTGACACGAAAATGTGTAGTAATAATAGTTGTAGTAATAATCATAGTTGTAATAGCAGTGGGAGTAGTAGCAGTAGTGGTAGTAGTAGCAGTAGCTAGAAGTATTAGTAGAAGTAGTTGCAGTAGTAGTAGTAGTAGTAATAATAGTAGTATCAGTAGCTAGAAGTATTAGTAGCAGTAGTTGCAGTAGTAGTAGTAGTAGTAGTAATAGTATCAGTAGCTAGAAGTATTAGTAGCAGTAGTTGCAGTAGTAGTAGTAGTAGTAGTAGTAGTAATAGTATCAGTAGCTAGAAGTATTAGTAGCAGTAGTTGCAGTAGTAGTAGTAGTAGTAGTAGTAATGGTATCAGTAGCTAGAAGTATTAGTAGCAGTAGTTGTAGTAGTAGTAGTAGTATCAGTAGCTAGAAGTATTAGTAGCAGTAGTTGCAGTAGTAGTAGTAATAGTATCAGTAGCTAGAAGTATTAGTGGCAGTAGTTGCAGTAGTAGTAGTAGTAATAGTATCAGTAGCTAGAAGTATTAGTAGCAGTAGTTGCAGTAGTAGTAGTAGTAGTAGTAATGGTATCAGTAGCTAGAAGTATTAGTAGCAGTAGTTGCAGTAGTAGTAGTAGTAGTAGTATCAGTAGCTAGAAGTATTAGTAGCAGTAGTTGCAGTAGTAGTAGTAATAGTATCAGTAGCTAGAAGTATTAGTAGCAGTAGTTGCAGTAGTAGTAGTAGTAATAGTATCAGTAGCTAGAAGTATTAGTAGCAGTAGTTGCAGTAGTAGTAGTAGTAGTAGTAGTAGTAATGGTATCAGTAGCTAGAAGTATTAGTAGCAGTAGTTGCAGTAGTAGTAGTAGTAGTAGTAGTAATAGTATCAGTAGCTAGAAGTATTAGTAGCAGTAGTTGCAGTAGTAGTAGTAGTAGTAGTAATAGTATCAGTAGCTAGAAGTATTAGTAGCGCTAGTAGTAGTAGTAATAGTATCAGCAGCTAGAAGTATTAGTAGCAGTAGTTGCAGTAGTAGTAGTAGTAGTAGTAGTAGTAGTAATAGTATCAGTAGCTAGAAGTATTAGTAGCGGTAGTAGTAGTAGTAGTAACAATAATAATAACAGTAGTATAGGAGCAGTAGCAATATTAGTAATATTGGTAACATTAGTAATATTAGCAGTAGTAATAATACTTGAAGTAGTAATAGTTGCAGTAGTAATAGTACTTGAAGTAGTAATAGTTGCAGTAGTAATAGTACTTGAAGTAGTAATAGTTGCAGTAGTAATAGTACTTGAAGTAGTAATAGTTGCAGTATTAATAGTAGTAGTAATAAGAGTAGTTATAATAGAGCATAAAAATCCTTCCAAACATCTGTTCACGCGTCACTGGTCTATGAAATTGTCACTGAGATTATTATCCAGGGTTTATTTACACATTTTACTCTGGTAAAAGTGGCATGTGATACTGACAAATAGTCAAAAAAATAACCAAAAATGGAAACTAGTACATGGACGATCCCTTGAAGCGTTTCCTGTAAACTCTTATTTTTCTAAAGTTAAAAAAAAATAATTCAGACTATAAATTACTCTATAAGACATGTAAAAATCTAATTAATCGAAACTCGGCTATGAGGACTGGTCACAGACCGGGCCGCGGCGGCGTTGACCCCCGAAACCCACCCCAGGTATACTCCAAGTAAAACAGACAGATATACCACAGCAGGAGGTATTCCTGGTATATCTGCTGCTGTGGACACTGTTGCTAATATTGACCTCTGATATTGACCGCTAGTAGTTGAGGTTAATGTTAAAGTCACTTATGTTAATGTCGCTGAGGTTAATGTTGATGTTATTGAAGTTAATGTTGGGGTCACTGATGTTGATGTTCATATGGTTGAGGTTAATGTTAATGTTAGTGAGGTTAATATTAACGGTCTAAGGTTAAAATTTGGAGTCACTAATGTTAATATTGAGATCATTTTCGTTAATGTTAAGGTCACTGCGGTTAATATTATGTCACTAAGATTACTATTGAGGTCATTAATGTTGATGTTGGGGTTGCTAAGGTTAATGTTGAGGTCACCGAGGTTAATGTTGAAGACACTAAGATTAATTTTGAGTCATGGGGGTTAATATTGGATCACTAATGTTAATATTGGGTCACGAATAATAGTATTGGGTCACTTAAGTTAATATTACGTTACTGAGGTTAATATTGAAATCACTAAATTTAATGTTAAGGTCGTATGATTAATGTATTAATAAGGCTAATATTTGTTAACAAAGTTAATATTGAGATGACCGGAAGGTTAATGTTGGATTACTGAAGTTAATCTTGAAGTCAAAAACTGAGGTGTACTCACCTATTTGTGGTTGCAGGGGTCGAGTAGTAGCTCCTGGCCCCGGAGTCTTCTCTCCTGACGGATACTATCAAGTATCCTTTCCCCGCTGGCTTGACCTCGGTAGAGAGTAACATAACAATGACCCCAGTACACCTACCTGACCTACGCCAGCCTCCACGAGTCTGTTAACTTCAGTAGCAATTATAACGTGTACAAAAAATTGAATTTCCTTTCAGTGCAGACAGATTGAAGTTTGGAAATGATGCCATCAAGTTGGATTCCGCAATTCGTCATTGCAGAAGCCTGTAATGATTGGATTTTAAGAGCCTAGCTTACCGTGATCGAAATGTGTTGCGGAGATGGTCACACGTGAAGCCTAGCGGCTGCTATAGGCTTTTTTTTTATGCTCCTCTATGCTGTATCATCCATACGGGTTTAGTGCTTCATTTTCAGTATGATAAAAATAACAACGAAATAAGAATAATAATAAAAACAATAATGGTAATAATAATAAAACAATAATAATAATAATAATAATAATAATAATAATAATAATAATAATAATACATAGAATATATACACCTAGAGATGTATGTCTCTGTATATACACAGAGTTTATGTTAGACACTATTTCAGGGCTTCAAGTTTGTTGACTCCTGGTACAGCTCACAACCCACAATGTTGTGGCTACAACATTCACAAACATCTCTCACTGAGAGCAAACTGTAGACAACGTTTTGGGCTACATTGACTCAGAACATAGAAAACAAAAAGAAAGTAGGAATAGGAAGAAATAAGGATCAAGTAAGAATAGGGAGAAAATAGCGAGGTAATGGGGAGAAATGGGAAGCAAACCAGAAAATCCGTTTCCCCCGTTTTATTGCTCAAAGACGTGATAAAGATCTAGAAAGGAGCGAAACGTCTTCTAAATGTTTCCTCTCCAAGCAATGTGGGTTATTTTCATTAGGATCCTAAAGTTACCCTCCCCAACATGCATCCCACAGCAGTCGATTGTCTCCTAGCTACTCACTCACTGTTAGGTAAACAAGGGCAGATATAAAGAGACTTCTCTATACGTTTCATTTAGTCCGGGGATCGAACCCAGATCCTTGTGGTTGTGAGTCTGTTTGTATGTACCGTTTTATGTGCACCATTTATTATTAGTATCATGGGAGCGCTAAACCCGTAGGGATTATACAGCCCCTGTTGGCGGGTGGAGGGCATTTATTCAAGCTTTATTCAAGGAATTGGAGCATAGATCCAATTCCCTAGATCAAGAACCCCTCACCAGCATCAAGGAACCTCCCTTAAGGGGTATATATACACCAGTAAGTGTATTCCGAAGAGGACCTCATTTGGAGGTCGAAATCACTTTTACGTTGTCAACTGTGTATATACGAGTATACACTGTGCAATTTTTTAGCAACTGAAGTGTTATTCGTGTTGAACATTGCAATTCAATATATATATATATATATATATATATATATATATATATATATATATATATATATATATATATATATATATATACACTATACAGGGTGTTTCAAAAAGATGGACCCAAACTATGGCTTCATGCTTAAAAGTGGCCTTAACACACCAGCAGTATGAGGGATCGCAAGTTCTCGGCTAGCACAATGAATGGACTTGCGATTCCTCATACGACTGTCTGGTATGGCTAAGTTCATAATTTCGACTGAGAGGAAGGAACCGTTGAGACTAGTATTTGGAAAATTTCAGGATGAGCCACTGTATTAGGCGTCACAACTCGCCCCAGTTTACAAGCATTAATAATAAAAAAAAATGAATGAGTCAGCTGCTCCTCCGGTTTCCATTACTCTTATTCTTTTTTTTTAAGCAGTCAGATCATCAGCAGTCATACCTTCATACATTTGAACATCACTATTCTCACGCTTCCAGATGACGTGACGAAATATTTTCCTAAATACTTGCTCTAGCCTCTTGAATGACAAGACCGGGTGATTTATTGACAGGGTGAGCTATTCTTTCAGTGAGCTCTTCTGAGCTCTCTATACCTGATATATGTATCATTGTACACAGGCAGGAGGGTGAGACATCATTGTACACAGGCAGGAGGGTGAGACATCATTGTACACAGGCAGGAGGGTGAGACATCATTGTACACAGGCAGGAGGGTGAGACATCATTGTACACAGGCAGGAGGGTGAGACATCATTGTACACAGGCAGGAGGGTGAGTGATCATTGTACACAGGCAGGAGGGTGAGAGATCATTGTACACAGGTAGGAGGGTGAGAGATCATTGTGCACAGGCAGGACGGTGAGAGATCATTGTACACAGGTAGGAGGGTGAGAGATCATTGTACACAGGCAGGAGGGTAAGTGATCATTGTACACATGCAGAAGGGTGAGAGATCATTGTACACAGGTAGGAGGGTGAGAGATCATTGTACACAGGCAGGAGGGTGAAACATCATTGTACACAGGCAGGAGGGTGAGAGATCATTGTACACAGGCAGGAGGGTGAGACATCATTGTACACATGCAGAAGGGTGAGAGATCATTGTACACAGGTAGGAGGGTGAGAGATCATTGTACACAGGCAGGAGGGTGAGACATCATTGTACACAGGTAGGAGGGTGAGAGATCATTGTACACAGGCAGGAGGGTAAGTGATCATTGTACACAGGTAGAAGGGTGAAACATCATTGTACACAGGCAGGAGGGTGAGACATCATTGTACACAGGCAGGAGGGTGAGAGATCATTGTACACAGGTAGGAGGGTGAGAGATCATTGTACACAGGTAGGAGGGTGAGACATCATTGTACACAGGTAGGAGGGTGAGAGATCATTGTACACAGGCAAGAGGGTGAGATCATTGTACACAGGCAGGAGGGTGAGACATCATTGTACACAGGCAGGAGGGTGAGACATCATTGTACACAGGTAGGAGGGTAAGTGATCATTGTACACAGGTAGAAGGGTGAAACATCATTGTACACAGGCAGGAGGGTGAGACATCATTGTACACAGGCAGAAGGTTGAAACATCATTGTACACAGACAGGAGGGTGAGACATCATTGTACACATGCAGAAGGGTGAGAGATCATTGTACTCAGGTAGGAGGGTGAGAGATCATTGTACGCAGGCAGGACAGTGAGAGATCATTGTACACAGGTAGGAGGCTGAGAGATCATTGTACACAGGCAGGAGGGTAAGAGATCATTGTACACAGGTAGGAGGGTGAAACATCATTGTACACAGGCAGGAGGGTGAGACATCATTGTTCACAGGCAGGAGGGTGAAACATCATTGTACACAGGCAGGAGGGTGAGACATCATTGTACACAGGCAGGAGGGTGAGACATCATTGTACACAGGCAGGAGGGTGAGACATCATTGTTCACAGGCAGGAGGGTGAAACATCATTGTACACAGGCAGGAGGGTGAGACATCAATGTACACAAGCAGGAGGGTGAAACATCATTGTGCACAGGCAGGAGGGTGAGACATCATTGTACACAGGCAGGAGGGTGAGACATCATTGTACACAGGCAGGAGGGTGAGACATCATTGTACACAAGCAGGAGGGTGAGACATCATTGTAGACAGGCAGGAGGGTGACATCATTGTACACAGGCAGGAATGTGAGAGATCATTGTACACAGGCAGGAGGGTGAGAGATCATTGTACACAGGCAGGAGGGTGAGAGATCATTGTACACAGGCAGGAGGGTGAGAGATCATTGTACACAGGAGGGTGAGACATTGTACACAGGCAGAAGGGTAACATCATTGTACACAGGCAGGAGGGTGAGAGATCATTGTACACAGGCAGGAGGGTGAGACATCATTGTACACTGGCAGGAGGGTGAGACATCATTATACACAGCCAGGAGGGTGAGACATCATTGTATACAGGCAGGAGGGTGACATCATTGTACACAGGCAGGAAGGTGAGAAATCATTGTACACAGGCAGGAGGGTGAGAGATCATTGTACACAGGTAGGAGGGTGAGATATTGTACACAGGCAGGAGGGTAAGTGATCATTGTACACAGGCAGGAGGATGAGACATCATTGTACACAGGCAGGAGGGTGACATCATTGTACACAGGCAGGAGAGTGAGACATCATTGTACACAGGCAGGAGGGTGAAACATCATTGTACACAGGTAGGAGGGTGAGACATCATTGTACAAAGGCCTAAGGGTGAGAGATTATTGTACACAGACAGGAGGGTGAAAGATCATTGTACAAAGCTAGGAGGGTGAGAGATCATTGTACACAGGCAGGAGGGTGAGACATCTTTGTACACAGGCAGGAAGGTGTGAGATCATTGTACACAGGTAGGAGTGTGAGACATCATTGTACACAGGCAGGAGGGTGAGACATCATTGTACACAGGCAGGAGGGTGAGACATCATTGTACACAGGCAGGAGGGCGAAAGATCATTGTACACAGGCAGGAGGGTGACATCATTGTACAGAGGCAGGAGGGTGAGACATCATTGTACACAGGTAGGAGGGTGAGACATCATTGTACACAGGCAGGAGGGTGAGACATCATTGTACACAGGCAGGAAGGTGTGAGATCATTGTACACAGGTAGGAGGGTGAGACATCATTGTACACAGGCAGGAGGGTGAGACATCATTGTACACAGGTAGGAGGGTGAGACATTATTGTACACAGGCAGGAGGGTGAGGCATCATTGTACACAGGCAGGAGGGTGAGACATCATTGTACACAAGCAGGGGGGTGAGACATCATTGTACACAAGCAGGAGGGTGAGACATCATTGTACACAGGCAGGAGGGCGAAAGATCATTGTACACAGGCAGGAGGGTGACATCATTGTACAGAGGCAGGAGGGTGAGACATCATTATACACAGGCAGAAGGGTGAAAGATCATTGTACACAGGCAGGAGGGTGACATCATTGTACACAGGCAGGAGGGTGACATTGTACACAGGCAGGAGGGTGAGACATCATTGTATAATAATATTTTTGGTATTTTTAACCTGGGGAAGGGTCAGCCACCCAAGAAAATCAGTGCGTCATCGAGTACTGTTTTGTTTCTATTAGGGTCCATCAGCCCCCCCCCACCCCTAAAGATGCGACCCACACTAGTTAACTAACACCTAGGTACCTACTTACCGCTAGGTGAACAGGGACAGCAGGTGTGTAAGGAAATGTTTCCACTCATGCCGGGGATTGAACCATGAACACTCAATATGTGAGGCGAGTGCGTTGCCAACCCAGTCATCATTGTACACAAGCAAGAGGTGAAACATCATCGTGAAACAGACATTATCATAGACAGACAGGAAGGCGAGCAAGCCAGTAAGCAAGTAGGTACCTGGGTGTTAGTCGATTGGTATGGGTCGCACCCTGGGGGACAATAATGAAGGACCATAATGGTAATAAGACAGACAGTCCTCGATGACACATTAACTTTACTGGGTTACCCTGGGTGGCTAACCCTCCGGGATTAAAAATCCGAACAAAATCTTATCTCTCCCTCTCTGTCTTAAGGTGCCAGTGAAGTCGCACTTCCCTGTACGTGTTGTTGGGGATTATTCAGAACATTGTATGCAAATTTTGGCAATATAAAAACGGAGGGATACGAACGCACTGGAGAGTGTCCAGAGCCGAGACACAAAACAAAAATGATACCCAGAATAAATAATTTAATCACATCAATCAAGTTTATAAAAATGAATTTGCTGAACGTTGTAAGAGGGAGAGTGATGGGTGCCTTAATATAAATATTTAGAGTGATCAAATGCGCATGACAGTCTTGACTGAGAAGAGTGTTTGGATTTTTCCTCCCTTCAAACATAACATTCAACAATGAATTAAAAAAATCGTTGGTAAACATTTTAGGTTCAACGAAGCGACGTTGTTTAGTCAAGTGGTAAATATATGAACTATTGAAGCAGAGTTGATTGTTTACTCTGTCTCTCTGTCTGCCCCCCCTCTCTGTCTCTCTCAGTATATATATATATATATTATATATATATATATCTATATATATATATATATATATATATATATATATATATATATATATATATATATATATATATATAATTGGTCAATTTGTTAAAACTCATTTAAAATTAAGTCCTTTCTAAAATTTTCTCTTACACGTTTAAAGATATAAATATTTTTCATTTATGTTAATGTAAAAATTAATAATTTTGTACCAAAAGAACCTTAGAAAACTTCCCTAACCTTATTATAACAAGCGCAATTTAATTTAGCCTAATCCAACTAAATATATTTTTGATAAGTTTACAATAATTTAGTAATAGAGAAACACAATGAAATATATTTTTTTCATTAGGTTCAGAATGATTTTTGCGAAATTATTACATACACAAATTTTTTCTTGCATTATTCGGCAAGAAGATCGTTGTTATTTAAGCCAAAATCTCAAGTTTTACCTGTTCGGCACGACATATACATTACCAGTGCTTTGCATACAATCAATAATATTTCCTGTCTTTTAATAAAGGAAAATTTACAATTATGAATATTATAATGTGTGGAGAAAGAGAGAGAGAGAGAGAGAGAGAGAGAGAGAGAGAGAGAGAGAGAGAGAGAGAGAGAGAGAGAGAGAGAGAGAGAGAAAATAAAGAGAGATAATAAATGAGAATGTGAATGAATTCACAGCATGGTGTGATGCGTAAGTAACTAGCAGCTACCTGCGGCGCCTGGGGCAGGCGGAAGAAGGTCACATGTGCTACTGAGAACACACAGCCAATGAAGGTCTCAAGAGAGCATGATGCTACTGTAACACCTGCACTGACACTGTTGCACCTGCACTGACACTGTTACACCTGCACTGACACTGTTACACCTGCACTGACACTGTTACACCTGCACTGACACTGTTACACCTGCACTGACACTGTTACACCTGCACTGACACTGTTACACCTGCACTGACACTGTTACACCTGCACTGACACTGTTACACCTGCACTGACACTGTTACACCTGCACTGACACTGTTACACCTGCACTGACACTGTTACAGTATTACATTATTATAATGGTACTTAGTGGAGTGGAGTGACTTTCATTAGTTTCTTTTTTTCTTGAAATACCAGACGTATACTGTGAATTTCATATAACCTGTAGTTACCAGCGGTCGAAGAATACACAACGAGAAGCAATTATTACTACAGAAAAAGCGTCCTTCCTCCAAAATTTCCACCAGTCAACTATAGTGATAATATAGCATTTATTGTGGTGGAGACGAAAAAAAAACTAGAAAAGCTAGATACAGCGATTGATAAACAAGGGTTGAGGCTCGACCGTTCGTCATTGTAGGAGCTGCCAGAAATCACCGGTTCTTCAACACGCAAGTTATACTTTTGTATCAATCGAATCACATATTACTCGGGTAGATAATTTCAAGTAGATCCTTCATGTGTTAGCCCAAATCACCGACCAGTATGTTTTAAATAAACCATACCCCGGCCGGGATTGAACCCTCGGTCAGAGAGTCTCAATCCCGGCAGGGGTATGGTTTGTTTGCAATCGTGTCATTACGATTTCGTGAGTCATGTTTTAAATAAGTGACCCACTGATCAGATCAGATCGACTGGTCCGAACCCTCGACTGGTCCGAACCCTTGATGGTCCGAACCCTTGACTGGTTACAAACGGATTCGTTGGACAATAAAGCAGACTGTAAACGGATGGGGTTGTAGGCGCCCTTATCAAACACAAACAATAAATATAAATCAGGAACGTACACCGTAAGCTGTCCAATATACAAGTACAGTTAGAAATAGAAATACAAATACCTAGAACTTCATTTAAGGAGGTTATTAATAGAGTATTCAAGAGGTTGCTAGTAGAATTACAGTAAATCAACCATTCAAATCATTATGAAGCTCTGTGTAGTCTGCAGTCAATCAAACAAACGGGCTTCCACATGGATAAATTGTCATTTTTGTGGAAGTTGGTGTCACGCCCCTTGTGCAGATATCCAAGAACTAGCTACATGCAGTATTAAAACAGGGAAGTGTTTTTGGGTATGCCCAAATGAGATAAATCTTTGGACTAAAATCGCAAGGGTATTAAAAGAGGATAACATCAAAGCTGCTTTCATAGACAACCTGGAAGCTTTCTACAACAGATGGGAACATAAAAAGTCTGGGCTGAATGGTACTGCCCTTGATACTGGCCATGTAGTCAGAAACTGTAAGGCTGGAAGTGATGTCCTGGTAGCCAGTAAATGTGGGGCTGATAGTGCTGTCCTGGGAGACAGTAATGCACCCAACATCTTGCTCCTGGGGGATTTCAACTTAAGGCACCTAAAATGGAGGAATATAGCAAATAATATTGTTGCAGTAATAACACCAGGAGGCAGCTCTGATGAAAACTCACACTCACTCTTAAATCTCACTTTTAAATCTCTGCACAAAATTCAATTTAAACCAACAAATAATAGAGCCTACTAGACTGGAGAATACACTAGACCTCATCTTCACTAACAATGATGATCTGATAAGAAATGTCACCATATCAAAAACAATATACTCAGATCACAACATAATTGAGGTTCAGACATGTATGCGTGGAGCCCCAGACCGACATAATGAGACTAGTCACGAGGGAGCATTCACCAAATTCAACTTCAATAACAAAAACATAAAGTGGGACCAAGTAAACCAAGTCCTAACCGATATAAGCTGGGAAGATATACTAAGCAACACAGACCCCAACTTATGCCTAGAACAGATTAACTTGGTGGCACTCGATGTATGCACAAGGCTTATTCCTCTAAGAAAAAGGAGGAGTAGATGTAAAATAGAAAGAGACAGGCGCTCCCTTTACAGGCGACGGAAAAGAATAACAGAGCGGCTAAAAGAGGTCAATATATCTGAAATGCGTAGGGAGACACTGGTCAGAGAAATAGCAAGCATCGAACTTAAGCTAAAGGAATCTTATAGGAGTCAGGAATCGCGGGAAGAACTAAAAGCCATAAATGAAATCGAAAGAAACCCAAAGTATTTCTTCTCCTATGCCAAATCAAAGTCGAGAACAACGTCCAGTATTGGGCCCCTACTTAAACAAGATGGGTCCTACACAGATGACAGCAAGGAAATGAGTGAGCTACTCAAGTCCCAATATGATTCAGTTTTTAGCAAGCTGCTAACCAGACTGAGAGTCGAAGATCAAAATTAATTTTTTATGAGAGAGCCACAAAATTTGGTTAATACAAGCCTATCTGATGTTAACCTGACGCCAAATGACTTCGAACAGGCGATAAATGACATGCCCATGCACTCTGCCCCAGGGCCAGACTCATGGAACTCCGTGTTCATCAAGAACTGCAAGAAGCCCCTATCACGAGCCTTTTCCATCCATGGACACGGGGGTCGTCCCACAGTTACTAAAAACAACAGACATAGCCCCACTCCACAAAGGGGGCAGTAAAGCAACATCAAAGAATTACAGACCGATAGCACTAACATCCCATATCATAAAAATCTTTGAAAGGGTCCTAAGAAGCAAGATCACCACCCATCTAGAAACCCATCAGTTACACAACCCAGGGCAACATGGGTTTAGAACAGGTTGCTCCTGTCTGTCTCAACTATTGGATCACTACGACAAGGTCCTAAATGCACTAGAAGACAAAAAGAATGCAGATGTAATATATACAGACTTTGCAAAAATCTTCGACAAGTGTGACCATGGCGTAATAGCGCACAAAATGCGTGCTAAAGGAATAACAGGAAAAGTCGGTCGATGGATCTATAATTTCCTCACTAACAGAACACAGAGAGTAGTCGTCAACAGAGTAAAGTCCGAGGCAGCTACGGTGAAAAGCTCTGTTCCACAAGGCACAGTACTCGCTCCCATCTTGTTCCTCATCCTCATATCCGACATAGACAAGGATGTCAGCCACAGCACCGTGTCTTCCTTTGCAGATGACACCCGAATCTGCATGACAGTGTCTTCCATTGCAGACACTGCAAGGCTCCAGGCGGACATCAACCAAATCTTTCAGTGGGCTGCAGAAAACAATATGAAGTTCAACGATGAGAAATTTCAATTACTCAGATATGGTAAACACGAGGAAATTAAATCTTCATCAGAGTACAAAACAAATTCTGGCCACAAAATAGAGCGAAACACCAACGTCAAAGACCTGGGAGTGATCATGTCGGAGGATCTCACATTCAAGGACCATAACATTGCATCAATCGCATCTGCTAGAAAAATGACAGGATGGATAATGAGAACCTTCAAAACTAGGGAGGCCAAGCCCATGATGACACTCTTCAGGTCACTTGTTCTATCTAGGCTGGAATATTGCTGCACACTAACAGCACCTTTCAAGGCAGGTGAAATTGCTGACCTAGAAAATGTACAGAGAACCTTCACGGCGCGCATAACGGAGATAAAACACCTCAATTACTGGGAGCGCTTGAGGTTCCTAAACCTGTATTCCCTGGAACGCAGGCGGGAGAGATACATGATTATATACACCTGGAAAATCCTAGAGGGACTAGTACCGAACTTGCACACGAAAATCACTCACTACGAAAGCAAAAGACTTGGCAGACGATGCAACATCCCCCCAATGAAAAGCAGGGGTGTCACTAGCACGTTAAGAGACCATACAATAAGTGTCAGGGGCCCGAGACTGTTCAACTGCCTCCCAGCATACATAAGGGGGATTACCAACAGACCCCTGGCAGTCTTCAAGCTGGCACTGGACAAGCACCTAAAGTCGGTTCCTGACCAGCCGGGCTGTGGCTCGTACGTTGGTTTGCGCGCAGCCAGCAGCAACAGCCTGGTTGATCAGGCTCTGATCCACCAGGAGGCCTGGTCACAGACCGGGCCGCGGGGGCGTTGACCCCCGGAACTCTCTCCAGGTAAACTCCAGGTAAGAACATAAGAACATAAGAAAGAAGGAACACTACAACAGGCCTACTGACCTATGCAGAGCAGGTCCATGTCATCCCCCCCCGGATTAGACCAATGACCCACCCCCCGGATTATCCCAATGACCCACCCAGTCTGGTCATCCCCACTCAAGGATGGAGCACTGTACCAGACCCAGCAGCACAAGCTGGTCAGGTCCAACTCACACCCACCCACACCCACTCATGTATTTATCTAACCTATTTTTAAAACTACACAACGTTTTAGCCTCAATAACTGTACTCAGGAGCTTGTTCCACTCATCCACAACTCTATTACCAAACCAGTGCCTTCCTATATCCTTCCTGAATCTGAATTTTTCCAACTTGAAACCATTGCTGCGAGTCCTGTCTTGGCTGGAAATTTTCAGCACACTGTTTACATCCCCTTTATTTATTCCTGTTTTCCATTTATACACCTCGATCATATCCCCCCTAATTCTACGCCTTTCGAGAGAGTGCATATTCAGGGTCCTCAGTCTATCCTCATAGGGAAGATTTCTGATACATGGGATCATCTTTGTCATCCTCCTTTGTACGTTTTCCAGAGCATTTATATCCATTCTGTAATACGGTGACCAAAACTGTGCAGCATAATCTAAATGAGGCCTAACCAAGGATGTATAGAGTTGAAGAACAACCTGAGGACTCCTATTATTTATGCTTCTTGATATGAAGCCAAGGATTCTATTAGTTTTATGGCGAACACTTATGCACTGTTGTCTTGGTTTCAGATTACTGCTAACCAGAACTCCTAAATCTTTTTCGCAATCCGTAATATTAAGATCTACATTATTTAGTTTATATGTGGCATGGTTATTGTACTGTCCAACATTTAGAACTTTGCATTTGTCTATATTAAACTGCATCTGCCACTTCTCCGACCACTGCATCAGTCTATTCAAATCTTCCTGGAGTGCTCTAATCTCCTCGTCAGAATGAATTCGACGGCCTATTTTGGTGTCATCGGCAAACTGCTGATGTCGCTCTTTATGCCCTCATCTATGTCGTTTATGTATATTGTGAACAGCAGGGGGCCCAACACTGACCCCTGTGGAACACCGCTCGTGACGCTTCCCCACTCTGATTTCTCCCCATTTATGCAAACTCTCTGCTGCCTATTTGTCAACCATGCCTCTATCCAGGAAAAAAATTCTCCTCCTATTCCATGTGCCTTAATTTTCACTGTTGTCTTGGTTTTAGGTTACTGCTAACCAGAACTCCTAAATCCTTTTCGCAATCGGTAGTATTAAGATCTACAGTATTTAGTTTATATGTGGCATGGTTATTTAACTGTCCAACATTTAGAATTTTGCATTTGTCAATATTAAACTGCATCTGCCACTTCTCCGACCATTGCGTCAGTCTATTCAAATCATCCTGGAGTGCTCTAATGTCCTCATTAGAATGAATTGGGCGGCCTATTTTGGTGTCATCAGCAAATTTGCTTATGTCGCTATTTATTCCCTCATCTATGTCGTTTATGCAAATTGTGAACAACAACGGGCCCAACACTGACCCCTGAGGAACACCGCTTATGACGTGCCCCCATTCTGACTTCTCCCCATTTATGCAAACTCTCTGCTGTCTATTTGTCAGCCATGCCTCTACCCAGTAAAAAATTTCTCCTCCTATTCCGTGTGCCCTAAGTTTCCTCAATAGCCTCTGGTGTGGAACTCTTTCGAAAGCCTTACTGAAGTCCATATACACAATATCATATTCATTACCATGATCTACCTCCTCAAACACCTTAGTGAAAAAAGTTAATAATTCGTAAGACAGGAACGCCTCTTTGTAAAACCGTGTTGAGAATCATTAATCAATCTGTGCCTGTCAAGATGGCTATGAATTGCTTCGGCAATTATTGATTCCATAAATTTTCCCACTATGGAGGTAAGGCTTATTGGCCTATAGTTCGAAGCCAAGGACCTGTCACCTGCCTTGTAAATAGGTATTACATTTGCCATTTTCCACTTATCAGGCACTATGCCAGTTAGTAGTGATATGTTAAAAAGATTAGCCAAAGGTATGCTAAGTTCCTCTTTACATTCCTTCAACACCCTTGCAAACAGTTCATCAGGGCCTGGGGATTTGTTAGGTTTTAGTTTCTCTATTTGTCTGAGGACCATGTCACTAGTTACCGCAATCGTACATAGTTTATTATCGTCCTGTTCTACATAATCTATTATTTCAGGAATATCGCTAGTATTTTCATGGGTGAAAACTGAGAGGAAGCAGGTATTTAGAATTTCACACATATCCTTATCACTGTGAGTGATCTGACCAGAGTTACTCTTAAGTGGGCCAATCTTGTCCCTAATCTTACTTCTGTATACCTGAAAGAACCCTTTTGGGTTAGTCTTTGAATCCCATGCGACCTTAGCCTCATAATCCCTCTTGGCTTTTCTTATTCCTTTTTTTATTTCTCTCTTTAATTGAATATATTGATTTCTTAACTGCCCATCCCCTCTTTTGATACGTCTATATATGCCTCTCATTTGACCAATGAGATGTTTTAATCTTTTGTTCATCCATTTGGGATCATTTTTGTTAGATCTAATTTCCCTACTCGGAACAAAAGTTGTCTGGGCAGCTAGAACTATGCTCTGAAAAACGTCATATTGGCAACCAAGATCACCTACCTGACCCATAGTCAGGACATCCCAATTTAGCCCACCCAAGTAATTTTTCAGTCCCATGAAGTCGGCCAAGCGAAAATCTGGGACAGAGATTTGATTGCAGTTATCTGGGTAATTCCATGATATATTGAAACTAAGTGATTTGTGATCAAATTAGTTTTTCGGGAACGCTTGTGCATTAATGTCCTGGTTTTAGGCTACCGCTAACAAAAATATCTGAATCTTTTTCGCATTCAGTTTCCTTGAGGTCCACATTATTTAGTTTTATCATACCATGAGACGGGCAGTCGTTAGCGAGATCACTGTGGCTGGTCCTATCCCAGTAATATAACTGTATCAGTAATCACTTGGCCCATTCAGAAGATCACAAACAATTAAGAGACATCTAACATGTCAAGTCTCACAAACACAACAATCCATTGGGAAGCAGCAGTCATAACTCATAAGGTGAATTACACTGTCAACTGGACCATCAGAAAATCGGTTCTAATCAACACAAAACAAAATTTTGATTTATCACAGGGCCGATGGAAAACCGATGTTTGAACATTTGCTCTAAAAAAAAAAAATACAGTATTCCAGCATCCAACTTAAACTCGTGGTACGACCTGAAGTGTATGTGACATGACGCTCATCTGACCTGAAGTGAGAGTAAAACGATGCATCATTGTGTGTGATAAATGGTAACACCTTCACATGTGACCCCGACCCACGACCCCTGACCCTTTCCTCTCCTATATAACCAGTGCTTTCTCTCCAGTATTTGCTAAAGAGGACGTTAGATGGAGGTTGAAAAATATAAACAACTCTTATTCTGTTTTTATCTTGATGAGAGTTCATCTCTCTCTCTCTCTCTCTCTCTCTCTCTCTCTCTATATATATATATATATATATATATATATATATATATATATATATATATATATATATATATATATATATATATATATATATATATAGTTAATTTAAGGGATGACTGGCTCGTCTTTCCACAGTTATATAATACAACATTAACGCACAACAACACCTCCATTTCTTAAGTAACAGCCGCAACGAAACCCAACTTTCCCCACACATAAGAAAAATTTTCAGCATACAATGTCATCATAAAATAAAGACAGTGAGGGATCAAAGGGAAACAACACAGAAACACACACCCCTGCCCCATTTTCTATGAATGGAGGGTATTGCAGATCATTGGAAGGTCGTGAGGGCGTCGGTGTGTGTTTTGTGAGGGTTGAGGCGGGTGTCTTACAGGCCTCCAAGGGTCGTCTTCTTTTGTATTAGTTTGAAGGGCAAACAGACTCAATGATTTCTTCTCCACTATAGGACAAAACCTTGCCAATAAAATCCCAAGCTCAGATACCCCACCAAATGACTACCTCACCGGCAACTACCCGAACACACTGTTCCTAGCTCCGACTAACCCATACGAAGTCTCCCTTATTATCAACGCACTAAAAAACAAGGCAGGAGATTTAAATACCTTACCACCCCTTATATACAAAAAAGTGTCACAAGTGCTATCACCAATCATTGCAACACTCTTTAACAAATCCATTGAATCCTCCACCTTCCCTACAGTACTCAAAATAGCAAGGGTCACCCCGATCCACAAAGGAGGAGACCAAACAGAGTTGAATAACTATAGGCCAATATCCAACTTACACCCTCTCTCAAAAATCTTCGAAAAATTAATTCATAAACGAATCTACTCCTACCTTATCTCCCAAAACATACTCAACCCCTGCCAATTTGGATTCAGGCCTAATAAAAATACTAATGATGCTATTATACACATGCTAGAACATATATACACTGCAATAGAGAAAAAAGAAGTCCCACTGGGGATCTTCATTGACTTACGTAAAGCTTTTGATACAGTTGACCATGACTTGCTCCACGTAAAATTGTCACACTATGGTATAAGAGGGCACTCCCTCAACTACCTCAAGTCTTACCTCAGCAACAGAAGCCAATATGTGTACGCAAATGGGGCAAACTCTTCTGCACAACCAATTACAGTTGGTGTCCCACAGGGAAGTGTCCTTGGCCCTCTTCTCTTTCTCCTATACATAAATGACCTTCCAAATGCTTCGCAATTACTCAAACCCACACTATTTGCAGATGACACTACATACGTCTTCTCTCACCCGAGCCCAGTCACGCTAGCCAATACTGTAAATACCGAATTACAGAAAATATCTACCTGGATGAGGACTAACAAACTTACACTAAACATTGACAAAACCTACTTCATTCAGTTTGGTAACAGAGCTACAGATGTCCCTCTTAACATAATGATAAATGGATCACCTATCACAAAACTAATAGAGGGAAAATTCTTAGGAATCCACCTTGATAATAGACTCAAATTTCATACACATATACATCAAATTTCTAAGAAAATTTCCAAGACTGTAGGCATACTATCGAAGATACGGTACTATGTTCCACAGTCAGCCCTCCTGGCCCTATATCACTCTCTTATTTACCCCTATCTCACCTATGGAATTTGTGCATGGGGCTCAACAACAATTAACCATCTCAGACCACTAATTACCCAACAAAAGGCTGCAGTTAGAATGATAACAAATTCTCACTACAGGCAGCACACTCCACCAATATTCAATACACTAAACCTACTCACCATACAAAACATCCATACTTATTACTGCACCTATTACATACATAGAACACTTAACTCTGATATTAACCCTCCCCTCAAACATCTCCTTGCCAACCTCAACAGAACACATGACCATAACACAAGGCACAGATCACTCTTTGATGTTCCTCGTGTCCATCTCACACTATGCAAAAACTCAATGCACATAAAAGGCCCTAAAATCTGGAATTCATTACCTGTAAATATAAAAGAAACACAACCTGTTTATAAATTCAAGTCTCTTCTCAAAGATTACTTACTCACCCAAAACCAAATAAATACTGAATAACTGAACATTATAAATTGTATATCTTAAATGTTTCTCACAATTATATCACATAAATGTTAAACCTAAAACCCAATCTAACTTATTATTTTTTAAATACACTACCTAACAGAATCACTACCTAACTGAATGCAACCATATGACCTGTCTTTGTAATACTCACTTGTGCTTTATAGTTATCTGTTTACATTAATGTTTTATCACTGATTTCATCATTGCTTAGTAGCAGCGCTGTATAGTCCTTGTGGCTTAGCGCTTCTTTTTGATTATAATAATAATAATAATCATTGCTTAGTTAATCTTAAGTTAATTTTAAGCCAGCCCGTAATGCTATGCATAGTATAAGTGGCTTTGGCATACTGCTCTTATCTGTATTTTTTTGTACCTCTGTATGTGTGCACAAATTGGAAATAAATAAATAAATAAATAAATAAAAACACAGAAACACACACCCCTGCCCCATTTTCTATGAATGGAGGGTATTGCAGATCATTGGAAGGTCGTGAGGGCGTCGGTGTGTGTGTTTTGTGAGGGTTGAGGCGGGTGTCTTACAGGCCTCCAAGGGTCGTCTTCTTTTGTATTAGTTTGAAGGGCGTAACGTCGAAATATTTTGGAGACAAAGCTGCAAGAATGCACAACATGCTATTTTTTGATCAACTTTTTGATTGGAAGTAGAAGTTAAAACTCTATAATAATCTTTATTTCTAGAAGTACATGATACAACTAATACAGACCTAGCTGACATCACTGGCATACCGTATAGAAAGTCCCTGGTTATGTACTAATATCCAGGTTATGACTAATATCCAGGTATCTACTTCTTGGTGAACAGGCACAGCGGGTGTCTGTGGTTCGATCCCCGGCCAGGTGGATACATTGAGCGTATTTCTTTACATTTGTTTGTTCATGTTCACCTAGCAGTAAGTAGGTACCTGGGTGTTAGTCGACTGGTGTGACTCGCATCCTGGGTGACAAGATTTAAGGACCACAATGGAAATAAGACAGTCCTCGATGACGTACTGACTTTCTTGGGTTATGCTGGGTGGCTAACCCTCCGGGATTAAAAATCCGAATAAAATCTTATTTTAAGGGAAAGTGTCCAACGTTTCACCCATGCTGGGATCCATCCCGGACCCTCAGTGTGTGAGCTATGATGCTACCAGCCAAGCCACGGGGCGTTGTATAAGTAGTTTCGTTTCTGGATGTTTGTGTCTTGCTCCACAGATGTCTCTCTCTGGTATGGATACGAGGTCAATCTTGTCAGTTCAGTCACCTGCGTGACCTCGCTGTCTTGACAGGATCACTCATTTTTTTTTCTGAAGAATCACGATACTTCGTTAATTTAGTAACTGTATTATATACGTTGTGGAAAAAAAGACACCTATGTACAGTTCAGGACATTTATTAGAGGAAACGTTTCGCCACTATTGGCCTCTTCAGTCCTACTGTACGTGTCTTTTTCACACCATGTATGTATTACCACACCATTTTACAGTTATATTATACACACCATACCCATCCCGTGGGCGGCAGGCAAAACATTACACCTTGCTAGTAGATACTGACAAATTAGTTTAGAAAGAAACCTAAACAAACACTAGGACATATTAGAAAACGTTTCGGTCCTGGGACCTTGATCAAGGTCCCAGGACCGAAACGTTTTCCAATATGATCCTAGTGTTTCATCACGCGTCTTTTTAAACCACACATAGTGGGTCAGATTGACTGGGCAGCCGTCCAGTGAGAGCCAAACAAGCTACAGTAATAATGATCTTACAAGGTGTTTATTTTTTTTGTTAAAAACGTAATGAAATTGTAATACAGACGTTAATTCAGTTGCAAAATATCTGAAGATGATTTCTACGTGACCCACAATGATGGCTGATACACTCAGCAAGGAGCACAAGTTAACTGGTCCCAGCAGCGTGTTAATATTGTCCCAGCAGCGTGTTAATATTGTCCCAGCAGCGTGTTAATATTGTCCCAGCAGCGTGTTTATATTGTCCTAGCAGCGTGTTAATATTGTCCTAGCAGCGTGTTTATATTGTCCTAGCAGCGTGTTTATATTGTCCTAGCAGCGTGTTAATATTGTCCCAGCAGCGTGTTAATATTGTCCCAGCAGCGTGTTTATATTGTCCTAGCAGCGTGTTAATATTGTCCTAGCAGCGTGTTTATATTGTCCTAGCAGCGTGTTTATATTGTCCTAGCAGCGTGTTTATATTGTCCTAGCAGCGTGTTAATATTGTCCCAGCAGCGTGTTAATATTGTCCCAGCAGCGTGTTTATATTGTCCTAGCAGCGTGTTTATATTGTCCTAGCAGCGTGTTAATATTGTCCCAGCAGCGTGTTAATATTGTCCCAGCAGCGTGTTAATATTATCCCAGCAGCGTATTAATATTGTCCTAGCAGCGTGTTAATATTGTCCCAGCAGCGTGTTAATATTGTCCCAGCAGCGTGTTAATATTGTCCCAGCATGTTAATATTGTCCCAGCAGCGTGTTTATATTGTCCTAGCAGCGTGTTATTATTGTCCTAGCAGCGTGTTAACATTGTCCTAGCAACGTGTTAATATTGTCCTAGCAGCGCGTTAATATTGTCCTAGCAACGTGTTAATATTGTCCTAGCAGCGTGTTAATATTGTCCTAGCAACGTGTTATTATTGTCCAAGCAGCGTGTTAATATTGTCCTAGCAGCGTGTTAATATTGTCCTAGCAACGTGTTATTATTGTCCTAGCAACGTGTTAATATTGTCCTAGCAGCGTGTTAATATTGTCCTAGCAACGTGTTATTATTGTCCTAGCAGCGTGTTAATATTGTCCTAGCAGCGTGTTAATATTGTCCTAGCAGCGTGTTATTATTGTCGTAGCAGCATGATAATATTGTCCTAGCAGCGTGTTAATATTGTCCTAGCAGCGTGTTATTATTGTCGTAGCAGCATGATAATATTGTCCTAGCAGCGTGTTAATATTGTCCTAGCAACGTGTTATTATTGTCCTAGCAGCGTGTTAATATTGTCCTAGCAACGTGTTATTATTGTCCTAGCAGCGTGTTAATATTGTCCTAGCAGCGTGTTAATATTGTCCTAGCAACGTGTTATTATTGTCCTAGCAGCGTGTTATTGTCCTAGCAGCGTGTTATTATTGTCGTAGCAGCATGATAATATTGTCCTAGCAGCGTGTTAATATTGTCCTAGCAGCGTGTTAATATTGTCCTAGCAACGTGTTAATATTGTCCTAGCAGCGTGTTAATATTGTCCTAGCAACGTGTTATTATTGTCCTAGAAGCATGTTAATATTGTCCTAGCAACGTGTTATTATTGTCCTAGCAGCGTGTTATTGTCCTAGCAGCGTGTTAATATTGTCCTAGCAACGTGTTATTATTGTCCTAGCAGCGTGTTAATATTGTCCTAGCAGCGTGTTAATATTGTCCTAGCAACGTGTTATTATTGTCCTAGCAGCGTGTTATTGTCCTAGCATCATGATACAAATATCCTAGCAGTACATTGAAATTGTCTAAACTGTTGAAATTTGATTTAGATACAGTGAGGATCGAGTCTAGAATCAGAATATTTCACCTGGACACATCAAGGAACTTTTCTTTTTTGATATGGGATGAATTTTGAATCCACCAAAAGTCTAAATTCACATCTATGAACAAATTAAAGAAAATAGTAAAATTGAGCACAACTTTCAAAAAAGTTACCGGGATTGAAGCTGTTCTCCCCTTCCTTGGATCAAACCTCATTCCCCAGGCGCTGTGGCACCCCGTGCGGGTTTAGTGGTTGAAAATGACTATAATTTCCTTTATTGGACCATCTGTAGTCCATACTGAATCACTAATACATTCACCTCATTTTTATTTGATGATATACGAGGATTGTGGTTCAGTGGTACCGCCTTCGGTTCACAATCGAAGCGCCCAGGTTCGATCCTAGGACGGTTGAGACGTAGAAAAATTGAGACATTTGTTGCAACACTTTATTAATGAGACCTGTTGCAACACTTGTGTATCTTTACAATTGCTGTCAGACACATCAACATCTTGGGATCTTGATGCAGGGAATTCTACACTTACCTGATCTATAAGCCTGACCTGCTTCCACCTGTACATTTCTCCAAGGTGACGCAGCCTACGACTGCTTCCCCTCACCTGTCTGCAACGTATAAGTTCCTCCGCATCTTTTATGAAGATTGATGGACTGATCACATGGACTCCAGGCTGAGGGATTGATTACCTCAAACTCCTCTTCGTCTTCCACCTTTTTTCTGCATTGGACTGAAGAAGCCATTGTGTCTCACCTACCTACCTAGTACCTACCCCCAATCAGTCAGATACGTGGTAACAGCCTATGCTCTCTCACACCTCTTTCTTTGCGAACTAAAATGACATTGAAGACTGGAGATTGCAGTACCGTGGCTGGAAGAGTTCACAAATACGTTTAGACGATGTTTCGGTCCTTACTAGACCATTATCAAGTCACAAATGAGCAAGAAAAATGGGGAGAAACCCCAAATTATCTCGGACGGACTGAAATGTCGGCTAAATAATATAAACTGTGAAATACGCAATTTATTATAGTCAGGTGAAGAGTTAAATCTACACGGACTTCATCCAGTG
The DNA here is from genome assembly GCF_038502225.1 of Cherax quadricarinatus. Classification (NCBI taxonomy): domain Eukaryota; kingdom Metazoa; phylum Arthropoda; class Malacostraca; order Decapoda; family Parastacidae; genus Cherax; species Cherax quadricarinatus. Next base: position 10,443,008 of record NC_091332.1, on the reverse strand, counting down.
GGAATACTGAGTAAAAAGTGGGAGCATACTGGTACAAATGGTTCACTTATGACTGGGCGTTTTTATGACGGTGACAGTTGAAACTGTAATGGCTGTCACGGCCATTCAGCAGTTCAGTATTTGCCATCATACCTGCAGTTTCCCCATGAAGGTGCAAGCTATAATGGCCCTTACTGCAGGGTTCACTCTATAATGTTCAACTATCACTGGGTAACATTGATAATGGGTTGGGCGAATATTTTTGTTAGTGGTTTAGATTTGACAAGGACCTGCCTAGTATGGGCCAGTAGGCCTGCTGCAGTTTTTCTCCGTTCTTATGCTCTATAATGGTTCTTACTGCAGGGTTCAGTCGATAGTGTTCAGTTATAATTGTTCGTAAGCTATAATGGCCCTTACCGCGGCTTCACTCGACAGTGTTCAGCTATAATTGTTCTTTCATTTCTTTGCAGCGATGTGGTACTCTTGGACGTGATATGAGAATACGACATTCAGGTGACCTCATTACAACACGCGTCAGTAAATTAATGAGAAGAACAGACTAGAAATACTGATACAAGTGCAGGAAATGCGCCGTGCGGTGAAACTCAATAACAATGGCGCACAGACTGCGATGAACTGCATAAGAGGTCAGCCAGAGGTGACCCTAGGTCAGCAGGTGTGATCGCTTACACTCCGAGGTACCTCCAGACACTCTTGTGGTCGGTTACTCTCCGTGCACGCTGACTTCAGCGTCAGGATGGCGTCCTATTCCGAGCTGGCGTTCGAGTGGTCCATGCTTTGTCAAGAATGTACTGACTGCTGGACTGATACAGGTAAGTGTTATATTTATAACATCTGCTGGACTGATACAGGTAAGTGTTATATTTATAACATCTGCTGGACTGATACAGGTAAGTGTTATATTTATAACATCTGCTGGACTGATACAGGTAAGTGTTATATTTATAACATCTGCTGGACTGATACAGGTAAGTGTTATATTTATAACATCTGCTGGACTGATACAGGTGTTACATTCATAATTTCTGTTGGACTGATACAGGTATCGTAACTGTAAATCAGTAATTACTTTCAAGAGGTAATTACCCAAAGCCTACCCTTGACCCTGACCTTGAGCATATAAGGCGCAGGCTGATTTTCCAAGACTTCTTGTGGAAAAAAGGCGTGCCTTTTATGCCAGAAAATATGGTAAGTGTTGCTTTCAGAGCGTTTAATAATGTGTAACTCAAGTGTTACAATGGGAAGAAACAAGCAAGTGTTCCATCTATTTTCCCGCCGAAGTGTACCATTTTAACTTGAAATTGTGGCGTCAGTTTAACCCTGCAAGGCAGGTAGGTACCTTGAAACAGGAGAAAAATTGCTTTTCTGATGAATGGAAGCTCTCTCCTTCCTGGAATCATATTAGAGTTCTGCTGGTGGTGTTGATACAACAGTCAAGTTATGCTGGTGCTGTTGATACAAGAGTCAAGTTATGCTGGTGCTGTTGATACAAGAGTCAAGTTATGCTGGTGGTGCTGATACAACAGTCAAGTTATGCTGGTGCTGTTGATACAAGAGTCAAGTTATGCTGGTGCTGTTGATACAAGAGTCAAGTTATGCTGGTGCTGTTGATACAAGAGTCAAGTTATGCTGGTGGTGCTGATACAACAGTCAAGTTATGCTGGTGCTGTTGATACAAGAGTCAAGTTATGCTGGTGGTGCTGATACAACAGTCAAGTTATGCTGGTGCTGTTGATACAAGAGTCAAGTTATGCTGGTGGTGCTGATACAACAGTCAAGTTATGCTGGTGCTGTTGATACAAGAGTCAAGTTATGCTGGTGGTGCTGATACAACAGTCAAGTTATGCTGGTGCTGTTGATACAAGAGTCAAGTTATGCTGGTGGTGCTGATACAACAGTCAAGTTATGCTGGTGCTGTTGATACAACAGTCAAGTTATGCTGGTGGTGCTGATACAAGAGCAGAACTATGCTGGTGGTGCTGATACAAGAGCAGAACTATGCTGGTGGTGCTGATACAAGAGCAGAACTATGCTGGTGGTGCTGATACAAGAGCAGAACTATGCTGGTGGTGCTGATACAAGAGCAGAACTATGCTGGTGGTGCTGATACAAGAGCAGAACTATGCTGGTGGTGCTGATACAAGAGCAGAACTATGCTGGTGGTGCTGATACAAGAGCAGAACTATGCTGGTGGTGCTGATACAAGAGCAGAACTATGCTGGTGGTGCTGATACAAGAGCAGAACTATGCTGGTGGTGCTGATACAAGAGCAGAACTATGCTGGTGGTGCTGATACAAGAGCAGAACTATGCTGGTGGTGCTGATACAAGAGCAGAACTATGCTGGTGGTGCTGATACAAGAGCAGAACTATGCTGGTGGTGCTGATACAAGAGCAGAACTATGCTGGTGGTGCTGATACAAGAGCAGAACTATGCTGGTGGTGCTGATACAAGAGCAGAACTATGCTGGTGGTGCTGATACAAGAGCAGAACTATGCTGGTGGTGCTGATACAAGAGCAGAACTATGCTGGTGGTGCTGATACAAGAGCAGAACTATGCTGGTGGTGCTGATACAAGAGCAGAACTATGCTGGTGGTGCTGATACAAGAGCAGAACTATGCTGGTGGTGCTGATACAAGAGCAGAACTATGCTGGTGGTGCTGATACAAGAGCAGAACTATGCTGGTGGTGCTGATACAAGAGCAGAACTATGCTGGTGGTGCTGATACAAGAGCAGAACTATGCTGGTGGTGCTGATACAAGAGCAGAACTATGCTGGTGGTGCTGATACAAGAGCAGAACTATGCTGGTGGTGCTGATACAAGAGCAGAACTATGCTGGTGGTGCTGATACAAGAGCAGAACTATGCTGGTGGTGCTGATACAAAAGCAGAACTATGCTGGTGGTGCTGATACAAGAGCAGAACTATGCTGGTGGTGCTGATACAAGAGCAGAACTATGCTGGTGGTGCTGATACAAGAGCAGAACTATGCTGGTGGTGCTGATACAAGAGCAGAACTATGCTGGTGGTGCTGATACAAGAGCAGAACTATGCTGGTGGTGCTGATACAAGAGCAGAACTATGCTGGTGGTGCTGATACAAGAGCAGAACTATGCTGGTGGTGCTGATACAAGAGCAGAACTATGCTGGTGGTGCTGATACAAGAGCAGAACTATGCTGGTGGTGCTGATACAAGAGCAGAACTATGCTGGTGGTGCTGATACAAGAGCAGAACTATGCTGGTGGTGCTGATACAAGAGCAGAACTATGCTGGTGGTGCTGATACAAGAGCAGAACTATGCTGGTGGTGCTGATACAAGAGCAGAACTATGCTGGTGGTGCTGATACAAGAGCAGAACTATGCTGGTGGTGCTGATACAAGAGCAGAACTATGCTGGTGGTGCTGATACAAGAGCAGAACTATGCTGGTGGTGCTGATACAAGAGCAGAACTATGCTGGTGGTGCTGATACAAGAGCAGAACTATGCTGGTGGTGCTGATACAAGAGCAGAACTATGCTGGTGGTGCTGATACAAGAGCAGAACTATGCTGGTGGTGCTGATACAAGAGCAGAACTATGCTGGTGGTGCTGATACAAGAGCAGAACTATGCTGGTGGTGCTGATACAAGAGCAGAACTATGCTGGTGGTGCTGATACAAGAGCAGAACTATGCTGGTGGTGCTGATACAAGAGCAGAACTATGCTGGTGGTGCTGATACAAGAGCAGAACTATGCTGGTGGTGCTGATACAAGAGCAGAACTATGCTGGTGGTGCTGATACAAGAGCAGAACTATGCTGGTGGTGCTGATACAAGAGCAGAACTATGCTGGTGGTGCTGATACAAGAGCAGAACTATGCTGGTGGTGCTGATACAAGAGCAGAACTATGCTGGTGGTGCTGATACAAGAGCAGAACTATGCTGGTGGTGCTGATACAAGAGCAGAACTATGCTGGTGGTGCTGATACAAGAGCAGAACTATGCTGGTGGTGCTGATACAAGAGCAGAACTATGCTGGTGGTGCTGATACAAGAGCAGAACTATGCTGGTGGTGCTGATACAAGAGCAGAACTATGCTGGTGGTGCTGATACAAGAGCAGAACTATGCTGGTGGTGCTGATACAAGAGCAGAACTATGCTGGTGGTGCTGATACAAGAGCAGAACTATGCTGGTGGTGCTGATACAAGAGCAGAACTATGCTGGTGGTGCTGATACAAGAGCAGAACTATGCTGGTGGTGCTGATACAAGAGCAGAACTATGCTGGTGGTGCTGATACAAGAGCAGAACTATGCTGGTGGTGCTGATACAAGAGCAGAACTATGCTGGTGGTGCTGATACAAGAGCAGAACTATGCTGGTGGTGCTGATACAAGAGCAGAACTATGCTGGTGGTGCTGATACAAGAGCAGAACTATGCTGGTGGTGCTGATACAAGAGCAGAACTATGCTGGTGGTGCTGATACAAGAGCAGAACTATGCTGGTGGTGCTGATACAAGAGCAGAACTATGCTGGTGGTGCTGATACAAGAGCAGAACTATGCTGGTGGTGCTGATACAAGAGCAGAACTATGCTGGTGGTGCTGATACAAGAGCAGAACTATGCTGGTGGTGCTGATACAAGAGCAGAACTATGCTGGTGGTGCTGATACAAGAGCAGAACTATGCTGGTGGTGCTGATACAAGAGCAGAACTATGCTGGTGGTGCTGATACAAGAGCAGAACTATGCTGGTGGTGCTGATACAAGAGCAGAACTATGCTGGTGGTGCTGATACAAGAGCAGAACTATGCGGGTGGTGCTGCAGAACTATGCTGGTGGTGCTACAAGAGCAGAACTATGCTGGTGGTGCTGATACAAGAGCAGAACTATGCTGGTGGTGCTGATACAAGAGCAGAACTATGCTGGTGGTGCTGATACAAGAGCAGAACTATGCTGGTGGTGCTGATACAAGAGCAGAACTATGCTGGTGGTGCTGATACAAGAGCAGAACTATGCTGGTGGTGCTGATACAAGAGCAGAACTATGCTGGTGGTGCTGATACAAGAGCAGAACTATGCTGGTGGTGCTGATACAAGAGCAGAACTATGCTGGTGGTGCTGATACAAGAGCAGAACTATGCTGGTGGTGCTGATACAAGAGCAGAACTATGCTGGTGGTGCTGATACAAGAGCAGAACTATGCTGGTGGTGCTGATACAAGAGCAGAACTATGCTGGTGGTGCTGATACAAGAGCAGAACTATGCTGGTGGTGCTGATACAAGAGCAGAACTATGCTGGTGGTGCTGATACAAGAGCAGAACTATGCTGGTGGTGCTGATACAAGAGCAGAACTATGCTGGTGGTGCTGATACAAGAGCAGAACTATGCTGGTGGTGCTGATACAAGAGCAGAACTATGCTGGTGGTGCTGATACAAGAGCAGAACTATGCTGGTGGTGCTGATACAAGAGCAGAACTATGCTGGTGGTGCTGATACAAGAGCAGAACTATGCTGGTGGTGCTGATACAAGAGCAGAACTATGCTGGTGGTGCTGATACAAGAGCAGAACTATGCTGGTGGTGCTGATACAAGAGCAGAACTATGCTGGTGGTGCTGATACAAGAGCAGAACTATGCTGGTGGTGCTGATACAAGAGCAGAACTATGCTGGTGGTGCTGATACAAGAGCAGAACTATGCTGGTGGTGCTGATACAAGAGCAGAACTATGCTGGTGGTGCTGATACAAGAGCAGAACTATGCTGGTGGTGCTGATACAAGAGCAGAACTATGCTACAAGAGCAGAACTATGCTGGGTGCTGATACAAGAGCAGAACTATGCTGGTGGTGCTGATACAAGAGCAGAACTATGCTGGTGGTGCTGATACAAGAGCAGAACTATGCTGGTGGTGCTGATACAAGAGCAGAACTATGCTGGTGGTGCTGATACAAGAGCAGAACTATGCTGGTGGTGCTGATACAAGAGCAGAACTATGCTGGTGGTGCTGATACAAGAGCAGAACTATGCTGGTGGTGCTGATACAAGAGCAGAACTATGCTGGTGGTGCTGATACAAGAGCAGAACTATGCTGGTGGTGCTGATACAAGAGCAGAACTATGCTGGTGGTGCTGATACAAGAGCAGAACTATGCTGGTGGTGCTGATACAAGAGCAGAACTATGCTGGTGGTGCTGATACAAGAGCAGAACTATGCTGGTGGTGCTGATACAAGAGCAGAACTATGCTGGTGGTGCTGATACAAGAGCAGAACTATGCTGGTGGTGCTGATACAAGAGCAGAACTATGCTGGTGGTGCTGATACAAGAGCAGAACTATGCTGGTGGTGCTGATACAAGAGCAGAACTATGCTGGTGGTGCTGATACAAGAGCAGAACTATGCTGGTGGTGCTGATACAAGAGCAGAACTATGCTGGTGGTGCTGATACAAGAGCAGAACTATGCTGGTGGTGCTGATACAAGAGCAGAACTATGCTGGTGGTGCTGATACAAGAGCAGAACTATGCTGGTGGTGCTGATACAAGAGCAGAACTATGCTGGTGGTGCTGATACAAGAGCAGAACTATGCTGGTGGTGCTGATACAAGAGCAGAACTATGCTGGTGGTGCTGATACAAGAGCAGAACTATGCTGGTGGTGCTGATACAAGAGCAGAACTATGCTGGTGGTGCTGATACAAGAGCAGAACTATGCTGGTGGTGCTGATACAAGAGCAGAACTATGCTGGTGGTGCTGATACAAGAGCAGAACTATGCTGGTGGTGCTGATACAAGAGCAGAACTATGCTGGTGGTGCTGATACAAGAGCAGAACTATGCTGGTGGTGCTGATACAAGAGCAGAACTATGCTGGTGGTGCTGATACGAGAGAAGAACTATGCTGGTGGTGCTGATACATGAACAGAACTATGCTGGTGGTGCTGATACAAGAGCAGAACTATGCTGGTGGTGCTGACACAAGAGCAGAACTATGCTGGTGGTGCTGATACAAAAGCAGAACTATGCTGGTGGTGCTGACACAAGAGCAGAACTATGCTGGTGGTGCTGATACAAGAGCAGAACTATGCTGGTGGTGCTGATACAAGAGCAGAACTATGCTGGTGGTGCTGATACAAGAGCAGAACTATGCTGGTGGTGCTGACACAAGAGCAGAACTATGCTGGTGGTGCTGATACAAAAGCAGAACTATGCTGGTGGTGCTGATACAATAGCAGAACTATGCTGGTGGTGCTGATACAAGAGCAGAACTATGCTGGTGGTGCTGATACAAGAGCAGAACTATGCTGGTGGTGCTGATACAAAAGCAGAACTATGCTGGTGGTGCTGATACAATAGCAGAACTATGCTGGTGGTGCTGATACAAGAGCAGAACTATGCTGGTGGTGCTGATACAAGAGCAGAACTATGCTGGTGGTGCTGATACAAGAGCAGAACTATGCTGGTGGTGCTGATACGAGAGAAGAACTATGCTGGTGGTGCTGATACATGAACAGAACTATGCTGGTGGTGCTGATACAAGAGCAGAACTATGCTAGTGGTGCTGATACAAGAGCAGAACTATGCTGGTGGTGCTGACACAAGAGCAGAACTATGCTGGTGGTGCTGATACAAAAGCAGAACTATGCTGGTGGTGCTGATACAAAAGCAGAACTATGCTGGTGGTGCTGATACAAGAGCAGAACTATGCTGGTGGTGCTGATACAAGAGCAGAACTATGCTGGTGGTGCTGATACAAAAGCAGAACTATGCTGGTGGTGCTGATACAATAGCAGAACTATGCTGGTGGTGCTGATACAAGAGCAGAACTATGCTGGTGGTGCTGATACAAGAGCAGAACTATGCTGGTGGTGCTGATACAATAGCAGAACTATGCTGGTGGTGCTGACACAAGAGCAGAACTATGCTGGTGGTGCTGACACAAGAGCAGAACTATGCTGGTGGTGCTGATACAAAAGCAGAACTATGCTGGTGGTGCTGACACAAGAGCAGAACTATGCTGGTGGTGCTGATACAAGAGCAGAACTATGCTGGTGGTGCTGATACAAGAGCAGAACTATGCTGGTGGTGCTGATACAAGAGCAGAACTATGCTGGTGGTGCTGACACAAGAGCAGAACTATGCTGGTGGTGCTGATACAAAAGCAGAACTATGCTGGTGGTGCTGATACAATAGCAGAACTATGCTGGTGGTGCTGATACAAGAGCAGAACTATGCTGGTGGTGCTGATACAAGAGCAGAACTATGCTGGTGGTGCTGATACAATAGCAGAACTATGCTGGTGGTGCTGATACAAGAGCAGAACTATGCTGGTGGTGCTGATACAAGAGCAGAACTATGCTGGTGGTGCTGATACAAGAGCAGAACTATGCTGATGGTGCTGATACAAGAGCAGAACTATGCTGGTGGTGCTGATACAAGAGCAGAACTATGCTGGTGGTGCTGATACAAGAGCAGAACTATGCTGGTGGTGCTGACACAAGAGCAGAACTATGCTGGTGGTGCTGATACAAGAGCAGAACTATGCTGGTGGTGCTGACACAAGAGCAGAACTATGCTGGTGGTGCTGATACAAAAGCAGAACTATGCTGGTGGTGCTGATACAAAAGCAGAACTATGCTGGTGGTGCTGACACAAGAGCAGAACTATGCTGGTGGTGCTGATACAAAAGCAGAACTATGCTGGTGGTGCTGATACAAAAGCAGAACCCTGCTGGTGGTGTACGGATAAACCAGAACTTTACGTAGCTTTAAATAATAAACAGAACGGGTCCCTGAGTGTGTGTGTGGGGTTGACTGTGAATACGACTTTCCTACCAAGGGCCAATAGGCCCTCAAGGGAGTTATTACTGTTGTTTCGCGTGTCGTTTTCACCTTTACCTTGATTGATTGAGCGTTTATTCTTTTGTCTACCTCTGGCAAAGGTGTCAGATGTCAAGACTTGACAGCATCGTCAGCCTTGACTGACAGTTAATCTGAGCATTCACCACGAAACCTGTTTTATTGGATTTGGTTGATGGTTGATAGTTCTACTGTGTTGAGTGACAGTTCTACTGTCTGTGTTGAGTGACAGGTCTACCGTCTATCTGTGCTGAGTGATTGATTCAGTGCCCCGCTGTCTCATTCTCTGGTAACATAACTACGAAGACTCACGTGCAACTCCTAGGTATGTTTATTGACGAGACGTTTCGCCCACCAGGGGCTTTATCAATCTAAAACAGTGACATGGAAATTTAGCATTTTATAATAGAGAGCTGATGGAAGGAGTGGAGAAATGCAGCAGAAGGAGACGTGGTCACATGTGGGCGGGACCCACTAGAGGAAGTAGGCAAGGTCCTGAAGATCTGCAGATACTTGATGTACAGATACTTGATGTACAGATACGTGATGAACAGATACTTGATGCACAGATGTGCATATACTTGATGTACAGATATTTGATGTACATATACTTGATGTACAGATACTTGATGTACAGATACTTGATGTACAGATACTGATGTACATATACTTGATGTACAGATACTTGATGTACAGATACTGATGTACATATACTTGATGTACAGATACTTGATGTACAGATACTTGATGTACAGATACTTGATGTACAGATACTGATGTACATATACTTGATGTACAGATACTTGATGTACAGATACTGATGTACATATACTTGATGTACAGATACTTGATGTACAGATACTGATGTACATATACTTGATGTACAGATACTTGATGTACAGATACTGATGTACAGATACTTGATGTACAGATACTTGATGTACATATACTTGATGTACAGATACTTGATGTACAGATACTGATGTACATATACTTGATGTACAGATACTTGATGTACAGATACTGATGTACATATACTTGATGTACAGATACTTGATGTACAGATACTGATGTACAGATACTTGATGTACAGATACTTGATGTACAGATACTGATGTACATATACTTGATGTACAGATACTTGATGTACAGATACTTGATGTACAGATACTGATGTACAGATACTTGATGTACAGATACTTGATGTACAGATACTTGATGTACAGATACTGATGTACAGATACTTGATGTACAGATACTTGGTGTACAGATACTTGATGTACATATACTTGATGTACAGATACTTGATGTACATATACTTGATGTACAGATACTTGATGTACATATACTTGATGTACAGATACTTGATGTACAGATATTTGATGTACAGATACTGATGTACATATACTTGATGTACAGATACTTGATGTACATATACTTGATGTACAGATACTTGATGTACAGATACTTGATGTACAGATACTTGATGTACAGATACTTGATGTACATATACTTGATGTACAGATACTTGATGTACAGATATTTGATGTACAGATACTGATGTACATATACTTGATGTACAGATACTCGATGTACAGATACTTGATGTACATATACTTGATGTACAGATACTTGATGTACAGATACTTGATGTACAGATACTTGATGTACAGATACTTGATGTACAGATATTTGATGTACATATACTTGATGTACAGATACTTGATGTACATATACTTGATGTACAGATACTTGATGTACAGATACTTGATGTACAGATATTTGATGTACAGATACTTGATGTACAGATACTTGATGTACAGATACTTGATGTACAGATACTGATGTACATATACTTGATGTACAGATATTTGATGTACAGATACTTGATGTACAGATACTTGATGTACAGATACTTGATGTACAGATACTGATGTACATATACTTGATGTACAGATATTTGATGTACAGATACTTGATGTACAGATACTTGATGTACAGATACTGATGTACATATACTTGATGTACAGATACGTGATGTACAGATACTTGATGTACAGATACTTGATGTACAGATACTGATGTACATATACTTGATGTACAGATACTTGATGTACAGATACTTGATGTACAGATACTTGATGTACAGATACTTGATGTACATATACTTGATGTACAGATACTTGATGTACATATACTTGATGTACATATACTTGATGTACATATACTTGATGTACAGATACTTGATGTACAGATACTTGATGTACAGATACTTGATGTACAGATACTTGATGTACAGATACTTGATGTACATATACTTGATGTACATATACTTGATGTACAGATACTTGATGTACAGATACTTGATGTACAGATACTTGATGTACAGATACTTGATGTACAGATACTTGATGTACAGATACTTGATGTACAGATACTTGATGTACATATACTTGGTGTACAGATACTTGATGTACAGATACTTGATGTACAGATACTTGGTGTACAGATACTTGATGTACAGATACTTGATGTACAGATACTTGATGTACAGATACTTGGTGTACAGATACTTGATGTACAGATACTTGATGTACAGATACTTGATGTACATATACTTGGTGTACAGATACTTGATGTACAGATACTTGATGTACAGATACTTGATGTACAGATACTTGGTGTACAGATACTTGATGTACAGATACTTGATGTACAGATACTTGATGTACAGATACTTGATGTACAGATACTTGATGTACAGATACTTGATGTACAGATACTTGGTGTACAGATACTTGATGTACAGATACTTGGTGTACAGATACTTGATGTACATATACTTGGTGTACAGATACTTGATGTACAGATACTTGATGTACAGATACTTGGTGTACAGATACTTGATGTACAGATACTTGATGTACAGATACTTGGTGTACAGATACTTGATGTACATATACTTGGTGTACAGATACTTGATGTACAGATATTTGATGTACAGATATTTGATGTACATATACTTGGTGTACAGATACTTGATGTACAGATATTTGATGTACATATACTTGGTGTACAGATACTTGATGTACAGATATTTGATGTACATATACTTGGTGTACAGATACTTGATGTACAGATACTAGTCTGACAAAACATCACTATGGATTCTTAACACAGAGATAACAAGATTTCACAATTCGATTGCTGAAGCTTATGGGCGTGTCCTTCCTTCCACTAGTGGGCCCCCGCCCACTTGTGCCCATGTCTTCAACTGCTGCTCTATTACTTCCACGGCTCCACTACTGGATTGACCACTAACTTCCTCTTAAATTTGAAAATAAATTTCCTTGAGTTTTTCGAACTTTTTTCCCTTCAGAGAGACATGCAGACAAGACAGGTAGACTGACTGACAGACTGACATGTAAAGAGAAGTGAATGTCTTAAAGATAAAACATGACTTCTCATGCACTGTGGACAGTCACTCAGGCTCTCAGCTTTCGCTACCAGAGTCTGTCTTCTGAGTAAGATAGCCACTTTCTCTCTAGTGAAGCTGGAGGTCTGAGTTCAGTAAGATTTAGAGAGGAGAGAAAGAGAGAGAGAGAGAGCTGATGTAGGTAACAGTTCTTAGCTTGTAAATAAAGTTAGGAACCTTAACCTAACCTAAAAACCTGTGTAAAAAGGGGTTCCAGGACTATTGGGTCCTCGATCGTAGGTTCCAGGACTATTGGATCGTCGATCGTGGGTTCCAGGACTATTGGATCCTCGATCATGGGCTCCAGAACTGTTGGATCCTCAGTCGTGGATTCCAGGACTATTGGATCCTCAGACGTGGGTTCCAGGACTATTGGACCTTCAATCGTGGGTTCCAAGACTATTGGATCCTCAGTCGTGGTTCCAAGGACGTCAGTTCCTTCGACAAAAAAATCGCCTAATGCTATTTTTTTTGGTCCTTATATACTCCGAGTCACGTTGTGCATATCTTATATCATTTATTGCGTCATTGTGTCAACCTATGACGCTAAAGAAAGCGTAAAAAATATGACCAGCCTTGGCCCAGATATATATATATATATATATATATATATATATATATATATATATATATATATATATATATATATATATATATATATATATATATATATATATATATATAAAATTATATTATTATATAAAATGTGGTGCCGAATATGTGAAACTTACAATTTTGGCTTAAATAGCAACGTTCATCTTGCCGAATAGGACAATGTGAAAAATTTGTGTTTACATTAATTTCGCAAAAAATCATTCTAACCCTAACGAAAAAAATATATTTTGTGTTCGTTTATTATTAAATTATTATAGACTTATCTAAAGTATATTTAGTTGGATTACTCTGAATTAGATTGCGCTACTGTAGTCTACCAGCTCAGGTTGACACTACTGTAGTCTACCAGCTCAGGTTGACACTACTGTAGTCTACCAGCTCAGGTTGACACTACTGTAGTCTACCAGCTCAGGTTGACACTGTAGTCTACCAACTAGTGACACTACTGTAGTCTACCAGCTCAGGTTGACACTACTGTAGTCTACCAGCTCAGGTTGACACTACTGTAGTCTACCAGCTCAGGTTGACACTACTGTAGTCTACCAGCTCAGGTTGACACTACTGTAGTCTACCAGCTCAGGTTGACACTACTGTAGTCTACCAGCTCAGGTTGACACTACTGTAGTCTACCAGCTCAGGTTGACACTACTGTAGTCTACCAGCTCAGGTTGACACTACTGTAGTCTACCAGCTCAGGTTGACACTACTGTAGTCTACCAGCTCAGGTTGACACTACTGTAGTCTACCAGCTCAGGTTGACACTACTGTAGTCTACCAGCTCAGGTTGACACTACTGTAGTCTACAGCTCAGGTTGACACTACTGTAGTCTACCAGCTCAGGTTGACACTACTGTAGTCTACCAGCTCAGGTTGACACTACTGTAGTCTACCAGCTCAGGTTGACACTACTGTAGTCTACCAGCTCAGGTTGACACTACTGTAGTCTACTAGTTCAGGTTGACACTACTGTAGTCTACCAGCTCAGGTTGACACTACTGTAGTCTACCAGCTCAGGTTGACACTACTGTAGTCTACCAGCTCAGGTTGACACTACTGTAGTCTACCAGCTCAGGTTGACACTACTGTAGTCTACCAGCTCAGGTTGACACTACTGTAGTCTACCAGCTCAGGTTGACACTACTGTAGTCTACTAGTTCAGGTTGACACTACTGTAGTCTACCAGCTCAGGTTGACACTACTGTAGTCTACCAGCTCAGGTTGACACTACTGTAGTCTACCAGCTCAGGTTGACACTACTGTAGTCTACCAGCTCAGGTTGACACTACTGTAGTCTACTAGTTCAGGTTGACACTACTGTAGTCTACCAGCTCAGGTTGACACTACTGTAGTCTACCAGCTCAGGTTGACACTACTGTAGTCTACCAGCTCAGGTTGACACTACTGTAGTCTACCAGCTCAGGTTGACACTACTGTAGTCTACCAGCTCAGGTTGACACTACTGTAGTCTACCAGCTCAGGTTGACGCTACTGTAGTCTACCAGCTCAGGTTGACACTACTGTAGTCTACCAGCTCAGGTTGACACTACTGTAGTCTACCAGCTCAGGTTGACACTACTGTAGTCTACCAGCTCAGGTTGACACTACTGTAGTCTACCAGCTCAGGTTGACACTACTGTAGTCTACCAGCTCAGGTTGACACTACTGTAGTCTACCAGCTCAGGTTGACACTACTGTAGTCTACCAGCTCAGGTTGACACTACTGTAGTCTACCAGCTCAGGTTGACACTAACTGTAGTCTACCAGCTCAGGTTGACACTACTGTAGTCTACCAGCTCAGGTTGACACTACTGTAGTCTACCAGCTGTGCCGGACACTACTGTAGTCTACCAGCTCAGGTTGACACTACTGTAGTCTACCAGCTCAGGTTGACACTACTGTAGTCTACCAGCTCAGGTTGACACTACTGTAGTCTACCAGCTCAGACTAACACCACTGTAGTCTACCAGCTCAGGTTGACACTACTGTAGTCTACCAGCTCAGGTTGACACTACTGTAGTCTACCAGCTCAGGTTGACACTACTGTAGTCTACCAGCTCAGGTTGACACTACTGTAGTCTACCAGCTCAGGTTGACACTACTGTAGTCTACCAGCTCAGGTTGACACTACTGTAGTCTACCAGCTCAGGTTGACACTACTGTAGTCTACCAGCTCAGGTTGACACTACTGTAGTCTACCAGCTCAGGTTGACACTACTGTAGTCTACCAGCTCAGGTTGACACTACTGTAGTCTACCAGCTCAGACTAACACCACTGTAGTCTACCAGTTCAGACTAACACCACTGTGGTCTACCAGCTCAGACTAACACCACTGTAGTCTACCAGCTCAGACTAACACCACTGTAGTCTACCAGCTCAGACTAACACCACTGTAGTCTACCAGCTCAGGTTGACACTACTGTAGTCTACCAGCTCAGACTAACACCACTGTAGTCTACCAGCTCAGACTAACACCACTGTGATCTACCAGCTCAGACTAACACCACTGTAGTCTACCAGCTCAGACTAACACCACTGTAGTCTACCAGCTCAGACTAACACCACTGTAGTCTACCAGCTCAGACTAACACCACTGTAGTCTACCAGTTCAGACTAACACCACTGTAGTCTACCAGATCAGGTTGACACTACTGTAGTCTACCAGCTCTACCAGGCCCGGTGGCCTGGTGGCTAAAGCTCCCGCTTCACACACGGAGGGCCCGGGTTCGATTCCCGACGGGTGGAAACATTTCGACACGTTTCCTTACACCTGTTGTCCTGTTCACCTAGCAGCAAATAGGTACCTGGGTGTTAGTCGACTGGTGTGGGTCCCATCCTGGGGGACAAGATTAAGGACCACAATGGAAATAAGTTAGACAGTCCTCGATGACGCACTGACTTTCTTGGGTTATCCTGGGTGGCTAACCCTCCGGGGTTAAAAATCCGAACGAAATCTTATCTTATCTTAGT
This sequence comes from Cherax quadricarinatus, assembly GCF_038502225.1. Lineage (NCBI taxonomy): Eukaryota > Metazoa > Arthropoda > Malacostraca > Decapoda > Parastacidae > Cherax > Cherax quadricarinatus. The sequence continues at coordinate 10,427,120 of NC_091332.1, read as the reverse complement.
CTACCAGCTCAGACTAACACCACTGTAGTCTACCAGTTCAGACTAACACCACTGTAGTGTACCAGCTCAGACTAACACCACTGTAGTGTACCAGCTCAGACTAACACCACTGTAGTCTACCAGCTCAGACTAACACCACTGTAGTCTACCAGCTCAGACTAACACCACTGTAGTCTACCAGCTCAGACTAACACCACTGTAGTCTACCAGTTCAGACTAACACCACTGTGGTCTACCAGCTCAGACTAACACCACTGTAGTCTACCAGCTCAGACTAACACCACTGTAGTCTACCAGCTCAGACTAACACCACTGTAGTCTACCAGCCCAGGTTGACACTACTGTAGTCTACCAGCTCAGACTAACACCACTGTAGTCTACCAGCTCAGACTAACACCACTGTGATCTACCAGCTCAGACTAACACCACTGTAGTCTACCAGCTCAGACTAACACCACTGTAGTCTACCAGCTCAGACTAACACCACTGTAGTCTACCAGCTCAGACTAACACCACTGTAGTCTACCAGCTCAGGTTGACACCACTGTAGTCTACCAGCTCAGACTAACACCACTGTAGTCTACCAGCTCAGACTAACACCACTGTAGTCTACCAGCTCAGACTGACACCACTGTAGTCTACCAGCTCAGACTAACACCACTGTAGTCTACCAGCTCAGACTAACACCACTGTAGTCTACCAGCTCAGACTAACACCACTGTAGTCTACCAGCTCAGGTTGACACCACTGTAGTCTACCAGCTCAGACTAACACCACTGTAGTCTACCAGCTCAGACTAACACCACTAGTCTACCAGCTCAGGTTGACACCACTGTAGTCTACCAGCTCAGACTAACACCACTGTAGTCTACCAGCTCAGACTAACACCACTGTAGTCTACCAGCTCAGACTAACACCACTGTAGTCTACCAGCTCATACTAACACCACTGTAGTCTACCAGCTCAGACTAACACCACTGTAGTCTACCAGGTCAGACTAACACTACTGTAGTCTACCAGCTCAGACTAACACCACTGTAGTCTACCAGCTCAGGTTGACACTACTGTAGTCTACCAGCTCAGACTAACACCACTGTAGTCTACCAGCTCAGACTAACACCACTGTGATCTACCAGCTCAGACTAACACCACTGTAGTCTACCAGCTCAGACTAACACCACTGTAGTCTACCAGCTCAGACTAACACCACTGTAGTCTACCAGCTCAGACTAACACCACTGTAGTCTACCAGTTCAGACTAACACCACTGTAGTCTACCAGCTCAGGTTGACACTACTGTAGTCTACCAGCTCAGACTAACATCACTGTAGTCTACCAGCTCAGACTAACACCACTGTAGTCTACCAGCTCAGACTAACACCACTGTAGTGTACCAGCTCAGACTAACACCACTGTAGTGTACTAGCTCAGACTAACACCACTGTAGTCTACCAGCTCAGACTAACACCACTGTAGTCTACCAGCTCAGACTAACACCACTGTAGTCTACCAGCTCAGACTAACACCACTGTAGTCTACCAGCTCAGACTAACACCACTGTAGTCTACCAGCTCAGACTAACACCACTGTAGTCTACCATCTCAGACTAACACCACTGTAGTCTACCAGCTCAGACTAACACCACTGTAGTCTACCAGCTCAGACTAACACCACTGTAGTCTACCAGCTCAGACTAACACCACTGTAGTCTACCAGTTCAGACTAACACCACTGTAGTCTACCAGCTCAGACTAACACCACTGTAGTGTACCAGCTCAGACTAACACAACTGTAGTCTACCAGCTCAGACTAACACCACTGTAGTCTACCAGCTCAGACTAACACCACTGTAGTCTACCAGCTCAGACTAACACCACTGTAGTCTACCAGCTCAGACTAACACCACTGTAGTCTACCAGCTCAGACTAACACCACTGTAGTCTACCAGCTCAGGTTGACACCACTGTAGTCTACCAGCTCAGACTAACACCACTGTAGTCTACCAGCTCAGACTAACACCACTGTAGTCTACCAGCTCAGACTAACACCACTGTAGTCTACCAGCTCAGACTAACACCACTGTAGTCTACCAGCTCAGACTAACACCACTGTAGTCTACCAGCTCAGGTTGACACCACTGTAGTCTACCAGCTCAGACTAACACCACTGTAGTCTACCAGCTCAGGTTGACACCACTGTAGTCTATCAGCTCAGACTAACACCACTGTAGTCTACCAGCTCAGACTAACACCACTGTAGTCTACCAGCTCAGACTAACACCACTGTAGTCTACCAGCTCAGACTAACACCACTGTAGTCTACCAGCTCAGACTAACACCACTGTAGCCTACCAGTTCAGACTAACACCACTGTAGTCTACCAGCTCAGGTTGACACTACTGTAGTCTACCAGCTCAGACTAACATCACTGTAGTCTACCAGCTCAGACTAACACCACTGTAGTCTACCAGTTCAGACTAACACCACTGTAGTGTTCCAGCTCAGACTAACACCACTGTAGTGTACTAGCTCAGACTAACACCACTGTAGTCTACCAGCTCAGACTAACACCACTGTAGTCTACCAGCTCAGACTAACACCACTGTAGTCTACCAGCTCAGACTAACACCACTGTAGTCTACCAGCTCAGACTAACACCACTGTAGTCTACCAGCTCAGACTAACACCACTGTAGTCTACCAGCTCAGACTAACACCACTGTAGTCTACCATCTCAGACTAACACCACTGTAGTCTACCAGCTCAGACTAACACCACTGTAGTCTACCAGCTCAGACTAACACCACTGTAGTCTACCAGCTCAGACTAACACCACTGTAGTCTACCAGTTCAGACTAACACCACTGTAGTCTACCAGCTCAGACTAACACCACTGTAGTGTACCAACTCAGACTAACACCACTGTAGTCTACCAGCTCAGACTAACACCACTGTAGTCTACCAGCTCAGACTAACATCACTGTAGTCTACCAGCTCAGACTAACACCACTGTAGTCTACCAGCTCAGACTAACACCACTGTAGTCTACCAGCTCAGACTAACACCACTGTAGTCTACCAGCTCAGGTTGACACCACTGTAGTCTACCAGCTCAGACTAACACCACTGTAGTCTACCAGCTCAGACTAACACCACTGTAGTCTACCAGCTCAGACTAACACCACTGTAGTCTACCAGCTCAGACTAACACCACTGTAGTCTACCAGCTCAGGTTGACACCACTGTAGTCTACCAGCTCAGACTAACACCACTGTAGTCTACTAGCTCAGGTTGACACCACTGTAGTCTACCAGCTCAGACTAACACCACTGTAGTCTACCAGCTCAGACTAACACCACTCTAGTCTACCAGCTCAGACTAACACCACTGTAGTCTACCAGCTCAAACTAACACCACTGTAGTCTACCAGCTCAGACTAACACCACTGTAGTCTACCAGCTCAGACTAACACCACTGTAGTCTACCAGCTCAGACTAACACCACTGTAGTCTACCAGCTCAGACTAACACCACTGTAGTCTACCAGCTCAGACTAACACCACTGTAGTCTACCAGCTCAGACTAACACCACTGTAGTCTACCAGCTCAGGTTGACACCACTGTAGTCTACCAGCTCAGACTAACACCACTGTAGTCTACCAGCTCAGACTAACACCACTGTAGTCTACCAGCTCAGACTAACACCACTGTAGTCTACCAGCTCAGACTAACACCACTGTAGTCTACCAGCTCAGACTAACACCACTGTAGTCTACCAGCTCAGGTTGACACCACTGTAGTCTACCAGCTCAGACTAACACCACTGTAGTCTACCAGCTCAGACTAACACCACTGTAGTCTACCAGCTCAGGTTGACACCACTGTAGTCTACCAGCTCAGACTAACACCACTGTAGTCTACCAGCTCAGACTAACACCACTGTAGTCTACCAGCTCAGACTAACACCTCTGTAGTCTACCAGCTCAGGTTGACACCACTGTAGTCTACCAGCTCAGACTAACACCACTGTAGTCTACCAGCTCAGACTAACACCACTGTAGTCTACCAGCTCAGACTAACACCACTGTAGTCTACCAGCTCAGACTAACACCACTGTAGTCTACCAGCTCAGGTTGACACCACTGTAGTGTACCAGCTCAGACTAACACCACTGTAGTCTACCAGCTCAGACTAACACCACTGTAGTCTACCAGCTCAGGTTAACACCACTGTAGTCTACCAGCTCAGACTAACACCACTGTAGTCTACCAGCTCAGGTTAACACCACTGTAGTCTACCAGCTCAGACTAACACCACTGTAGTCTACCAGCTCAGGTTAACACCACTGTAGTCTACCAGCTCAGACTAACACCACTGTAGTCTACCAGCTCAGACTAACACCACTGTAGTCTACCAGCTCAGACTAACACCACTGTAGTCTACCAGCTCAGACTAACACCACTGTAGTCTACCAGCTCAGACTAACACCACTGTAGTCTACCAGCTCAGACTAACACCACTGTAGTCTACCAGCTCAGACTAACACCACTGTAGTCTACCATGTCAGACTAACACTACTGTAGTCTACCAGCTCAGACTAACACCACTGTAGTCTACCAGCTCAGGTTGACACCACTGTAGTCTACCAGCTCAGACTAACACCACTGTAGTCTACCAGGTCAGACTAACACTACTGTAGTCTACCAGCTCAGACTAACACCACTGTAGTCTACCAGCTCAGGTTGACACCACTGTAGTCTACCAGCTCAGGTTGACACCACTGTAGTCTACCAGCTCAGACTAACACCACTGTAGTCTACCAGGTCAGACTAACACCACTGTAGTCTACCAGCTCAGACTAACACCACTGTAGTCTACCAGCTCAGGTTGACACCACTGTAGTCTACCAGCTCAGGTTGACACCACTGTAGTCTACCAGCTCAGACTAACACCACTGTAGTCTACCAGTTCAGACTAACACCACTGTAGTGTACCAGCTCAGACTAACACCACTGTAGTGTACCAGCTCAGACTAACACCACTGTAGTCTACCAGCTCAGACTAACACCACTGTAGTCTACCAGCTCAGACTAACACCACTGTAGTCTACCAGGTCAGGTTGACACATGTCAGCACCGTGTAGTAACACCATCCTGTGTGAGGGAATATAACAGGGAAACACAGCTAGCTTTTGTTCCCACTGTAATTATCATATACAACAACAGCACACCGCTTGTGTATGTACTTTTGTTTAATGATAAATGCACGTGCTAAATATTTACAAGATATAAGAGAATTTTTTTTTCGCATTGTTAAAAAAACAGAAGTGAAAATGTATGACACGTTTCTGGCGATGTTAATTGTTCGGGAGGGATGGTGGTAGTGGTGGTAGTGGTAATGGTGGTAGTGGTAGTGGTGGTAGTGGTAATGGTGGTAGTGGTGGTAGTGGTAATGGTGGTAGTGGTAATGGTGGAAGGTTGGACGGTGGTAGTGGTATGGCTCGGTGGATAGTGGTGGTGGTGGTAGTGGTAATGGTAGGTGGTATGGTGGTGGTATGGTGGCAGTGGTGGTAGTGGTAATGGTAGTGGTAGTGGAGGCAGTGGTATGGTAGTGGCGGTGGTAGTGGTGAGTGGTGGTAGTGGTAAGGTATGGTGGTAGTGGTAGGTAGGTGGTATGGTGGAGGACGGTGGCAGGTGGCAGGTGGTGGATAGTGGTGGCATGGTGGTACTGGCAGGCAGGTGGTGGCAGGATGGTAGGTGGGCAGGTGGCGGTGGCAGGTGGTAGTGGAGGTGGCATGGTGGCAGGTGGTGGTAGTGGTGCAGTGGAATGGTAGGTGGTAGGTGGCAGGTGGCAGTGGTGGCAGTGGTATGGTGGTGTGGTGGTAGGCAGTGGTGGCAGGTGGCAATGGTAGTGGTGGTAGTGGTGGTGGCAATGGTGGCAGTGGTGGCAGGTGGTAATGGTTGGTATGGTAATGGTGGCATGGTAGTGGTGGTAGTGGCTGGCAGTGGTATGGTGGCAGGTGGTAGTGGTGATGGCAGGTAGCAGTGGCAGTGGTGGTGGTAATGGTGGCAGTGGCGGTGGTAGTTGGTGGTGGCAGGTGGCATGGTGGCAGTGGTAATGGTGGCAGTGGTGGTAGTGGCGGATGGTGGCAGGTGGCAGGTGGTATGGTGGCCAGTGGTGGTGGCAGTAATGGTGGCAGGTAATGGCAATAGTGGTAGTAGGCAATGGTAGGTACCAGTGGTGGTAGTAATGGCAGGTGGATAACAAGTGGTAGTATGGCAGTATGGTGGCGGATGGTAGGTACGGTGGTATAGTCAGTAGGAGGTAATGGTGGGGTGGCAGGCAATGGCGGTGGCAGTAATGGTGGTAGTGGAATGGTGGCAGTGGTGGCACATGGCATGGTAGGCAGTGGTGGTAGGTAATGGTGGTAGCAGTGTGCAGGTAGTAATGGTGGCGGTAGGCAAGGTGGAGTGGAATGGTGGCAGGTAATGGCGGCAAGGTATGGTAACAATGGTGGTGGCAGTACGGTGGTGGTAGGTGGCGGTAAGTGGACGGTACAGCAGGTGGAGTGGTAGTAATGGCAACAGGAATGGCAGGTAACGGTAGGCAATAGGTAACAATGGCAGGTAAGCATGGTGGTAGTGGCAGTGGTAGGCAATGGTGGTATGTTAACCAGGTGGTGTGGCAAAGTGGTGGCGGTGGTAGGTATTGGCGGCAGGTAATGGTAATGGTGGCAATGGCAAGGTAGTGGTGGTAGAGGTGGTAGTAGGTGGTAGTAGTGGTGGTAGTAATGGTGGCAATAGTGGTAGTAATGTAATGGTTAGTAATGGTGGTATAATACAGGTAGCTGGTGGCATGCAGTGGTGGCAGTATGGTGGTAAGACGTGGCGTAGTAATGGCGGCAGTACGGTAATGGCCAGGAGGTGGGCAGTAAGTGGTGGCAGTAATGGTGGTAGTAACGTAGCAATGGTGGCAGGTATAATGGTAGTGCATGGTGCAGGTCCATGGTAGTAAGTTGCGGTAGGCAAGTGGTGGTAGTACGGAGTAAGCGGTGGTAGTAATGGTGGTAGTAATGGTTGTAAGTAATGGCAGGTAACTAACGGTGGCAGTAGTTAAATGGTAGGTAAGTAGTGGTGGCAGGTAGTGTGGTGTAATGGTGGTAGTAATTCCACCAACAGTGAAAGTTAAGATAGACAATGTTACAAGAGGGAAGATAGACACATAACATTAATATCCATAAGGAACAAAAAGGCACATTGCTGCATATAGGAGAGAGAAAAGCTTACGACGACGTTTCGGTCATTTAAATGGTCCAAGTCGGACGGAAACGTCATCTCAAGCTTGTCTATCCTACGTGCGGATTATTTGTGTTAATATCCATCACCCACTAGTGTGTACAACGGTACTCCACACCTCGCTTATACCGACCTTCTCTGTGACACTTGTACCTACCAGGGAGAGAGAGAGAGAGAGAGAGAGAGAGAGAGAGAGAGAGAGAGAGAGAGAGAGAGAGAGAGAGAGAGAGAGAGAGAGAGTACATAAGAACAGTTATAGCAGCAGACCTTGCAGATAAACCCGTCTGGAAATGCATAAAAATTTATCAGACTCAGAAGAGCGGAATGAAGGTCAAAGAAACGAAAGAAAATGAAAGAATGGAAAAAAATATATATTAACAATGAGAGAAAGGGCAATTATTTTTTTTTTTTAATTTTACTGTGAGAGCGAGTGACCGCTTTGGTGACCTAACCTCCCTCTCCCCCCCCCTGCAGAATGAGGTCAGTGTTACCTCCCCCCGTCACCTCGTCTCCCCTCTCTTCTCCCCAGCCTCTTCCTCAATCCTCCCCTCTTCTAATCATTCCTCACCTCCCCCTCCATTTTTTCACTACTCTCCTTGAGGCAATTCTTTGCTGCTGCCTTAGCTACCTCTCTCTCTCTCTCTCTCTCTCTCTCTCTCTCTCTCTCTCTCTCTCTCTCTCTCTCTCTCAAAGGGATGTTAGGAAGTAGTTCTTCAGTCATAGAGTTGTCAGGAAGTGGAATAGTAATAGTGATGCAGTGGAGGCAGGAACCATACATAGCTTTCAGACGAGGTATGACAAAGCTCAGGGAGCAGAGAGAGAGAGGACCTAGCAGCGATCAGTGAAGAAGCGGGGCCAGGAGCTGAGTCTCATCCCCTGCAACCACAGTTAAGTGAGTACAATTAGGTGAGTACACACACAGGAGCTATGAATGGACCCCCTGCAACCACAATTAGGTGAGTACACAGGGATTTACAGGGTTCCTAACTTTATTTATAAGCTAAGAGTTGTTACCTACATTTGCTCACTTGAAAGCCTTTGATTGCTAAGAGATATATACAGATAGGGAACAGGATGAAGTTGGAGTCATCTGTGGGCCAGTGATTTCATTTGATCAACTGACTTTATTTCGTTGATGTTGTTATACTGTATGAACATGTTCCAGACACGAGTCATCCTGGGAATAAATAATCTCAGATGAAGCGATGTCCTGGAGAGGTGTACAGTGTAGTTGCTGTTGGCTGCCCGTCTTGTTGTGTAGACGTTCACTTCACTTCTCGCTGTCCTCGGTGAGGGGTCAAGTGTGGTACTTTATGATAAGATTTTGTTGGGATTTTTAACATGGAGGGTTAGCCACCCAGGATAACCTAAGAAAGTCAGTGGGTCATCAAGGACTGTCTGTCTCATTTCCATTGTGATCCTTCAGTCTTATTTCCCCAGGATGCGACCCCACACCAGTTGACTAACACCCAGGTACCTACTTACTGCTAGGTGAACAGGGACAACAGGTGTAAGGAAACACGCCCAATATTTCTACCCTTGCCTCGGATCAAACCACGGAGACTCAGTGTTTGAGACGAGAGGGTTACCTACCGGGCCACGGGACACCTCGACAGTGATACCCTTGTGCAAGAACCTGTTTCCCATTTTTCATGAAGAACCTGGAACAATGTAAATATGAATTATCATATAATAATTTATGAATTCCGTTAAGATTTCAAAGTTGATGTTTATTAGTGGGAGATTTAAATTATTCTTGGACTGTGTATAGGTCCTAATTTGACATTCTTATTGAAGATATTGAAATATTAGCTTCCATGTGATGACTTGTTTATGCCTCTGACTTGACCTATGGTGAGGTAGAGGGGACTGGGGTTATGCAACACGGGGATACCTTACTGGGATGTTGCAGCAACTGTGGTACGTCTTAGTTAATTCACTCTCTACCTGTGCCAGTGTTCGCTACTTTCTTGTATCGTTTTAATTCATGTTGATTATTCACTTTCATTTGACTTTCTTCCAGCAGTATTTTCACTTCCTCTGCGCTGACGGCTACACAGTTTCCTCCGACAATGTTACGCTTAATTCCGGCTCGTCACTCTCTTCAGCGGCAAGTAACTTCCTCCGTGAGCTTTATTGTCCCACAACTGTTTCACGCGCTGACAACTTCCTGCCTCCCTTACTACTACTACCCGTTGTGGTTCCACAGTGCCACTCAGGCACTACGTCTACTTCTACTACTACCTGCCTGCTCTACTACTACTACCTACTGCCACTATACCGCCGCCGTCTTCCCTACCACCACCACCACCGTCCATCCACCGCCACCACCACCGCCGCCACCACCACCACCACCACCACCACCACCACCACCGCCGCCACCGCTACCACTACCACCGCCGCCACCACCACCACCATTCACCGCCGCCACCACCATTGCCACCACCACCACCACCACCGCCACCACCACCACCGCTCCGCCACCGCCACCACCACCACCACCACCACCGCCACCACCACCACCGCCACCACCACCACCGCCGCCACCGCCACCACCACCACCACCGCCGCTCACCACCACCACCACCACCGCCACCACCACCTACCACCGCTACCACCACCGCCGCACCACCACCACCACCATTCACCGCCACCACCTACCTACCACCTGCTACCACCGCCGCCTACCATTACCGCCACCTACCACTACTACTGCTTCTACTACAGCTGCTACTACAACTACTGCTACTACTACTACTACTACTACTACTACTACTGCTACTACTTTTCTCTGTCCTAGGACTGAAGAAAACACTCGGGGCGAAACGTCGTCTTCAACAAACGTCGTGAGCGAAACGTCTTCAACAAACGTCGTGAGCGAAACGTCGTCTTCAACAAACGTCGTGAGCGAAACGTAGTCTTCAAAAAACGTCGTGAGCGAAACGTCGTCTCCAACAAACGTCGTGAGCGATGCGTCGTCTCCAACAAACGTCATGGGCGAAACGCCGTCCCCAACAAACGCGGTGAGCGAAACGTCGTCCCCAACAAACGTGGTGAACGAAATGTCGGCTTCAACAAACGTGGCGAGCGAAACGTCGTTTTCAACAAACGTTGTGAGCGAAACGTCGTCATCAGCGGACGTCGTGAGCGAAACGTCGTCGTCAAGAAACGTCGTGGGCGAAACGTCATCTTCAATAAACGTCGTGAGCGAAACGTCTTTCAACAAACGTCGTGAGCGAAACGTCGTCATCAACAAACGTCGTGAGCGAAACATAGTCTTCAAAAATGTAGTGAACGAAACGTAGTCTCCAACAAACGTCATGAGCGAAACGTCGTCTCCAACAAACGTCATGGGCGAAACGTTGTCTCCAACAAACGTGGCGAGCGAAACGTTGTCTTCAACAAATGTGGCGAGCGAAACGCCGTCTTCAACTAACGTCGTGAGCGAAACGTCGTCGTCAACAAACGTGAGCGAAACGTAGTCTTCAACAAACATGGTGAGCGAAACGTCGTCTTCAACAAATGTGAACGGTGCATATGTTGAGACGCTCTGGCCATCTTACACGACCGCTCTCCCGGCTGCTCTTGTACAGTGACGGAGCTCTTGATCTCGGGAACTGGAACGGCTCTCTTCCACCCCTCACCCCCTCCAACTCGGATCGGATCATGTCGCCTCTTGTTACTGAGGCTCACCCCCCCCCCCTCGCTCTGTCGCCCCTATGGGCTTAGCGCTTCCTTCGCCCCCCCCCCCTTCACGAATGTGGTGATGAAATAAGTCAGTCAGTTAATTGGTGTCTGTTGGTTAATTGGTCTTTGTTGGTCAGTTGGTCTTTGTTGGTCAATTGGTCTTTGTTGGGTTAATTGGTCTTTGTTGGTCAGTTGGTCTTTATTGGTCAATTGGTCTTTGTTGGACAGTTGTTCTTTGTTGGTTAATTGGTCTTTGTTGGTCAGTTCGTCTTTGTTGGTCAATTGATCTTTGTTGGTTAATTGGTCTTTGTTGGTTAATTGGTCAGTTGGTCTTTGTTGGCCAATTGGTCTTTGTTGGTTAATTGATCTTTGTTGGTTAATTGGTCTTTGTTGGTTAATTGGTCTTTGTTGGTCAGTTCGTCTTTGTTGGGTTAATTGGTCTTTGTTGGTCAGTTGGTCTTTGTTGGTCAATTGGTCTATTACAACCTAGGATTTCAAATGGCCTGTTATCCCAGGTGTAATGGGAGCAAATAAACACAGTAGAAAAAGTTTAGACTTATATTATCCTTCACCAATTATAACAGCAATATGTACACTATGTACAGTGATAAATATAGTGCACTCCACGGTAAGCAAGGCAGAAATAGAAGCCACAAGATAGCAGACCGTGCTTCAACCAGCTCTAGAGTGGGAATGACAAGGGCAGACAGGAGAGCGGTATCCACATAACCTCTGCGATTGTCAATCCCACCTTCTTATTGGCTAGAACCTGGTCACTAGTTGAACGATGGGGCCCCATCATCAACTCTTAGCAACCTGGTTCGCTGGTTGGGGGAGATAGCCTGTAAATGAGGGTGTGTCCATGCGCCGAATAAAGGTTACGTACTCTTTGCATGCCACACCCCCACCCCCGAGAAGGCTCAGGATTAGGCTGCCACCTCCCAGTGGTAACCGTGCCGCCATGGCACAAAATAATGGGACCGCCTATCCTCTCCACCATCCAATTCTTAGATAGAGCTCAGCTTTCCTAGTGACCAAAAGCCAAACCCTAAACTTAGAGTGAGACAGCAGTCAGACAGGCTAGCATAGGTCCAAGATACAGGCGGACGGTAGCCCGCATCCCCTCACTAAAAAAAAACCCCCACATCAGGGGATAAAAAAAAGAGCTTGAAAGGGGTTACCACAAATACATCCTAACCTAAATAAAATAATAAACTAGACTCTTGACAAAGAGTCTGCCAACACATTTTCTTTGCCGGCAATATAATGAATTTTGATATTGTAGGGCTGCAGCCTGAGCGTCCAACGCATAAGCCTTGTGTTGTGATTCTTCATGGCTTGGAGATAGACTAACGGGTTGTGATCACTGTAGACTGTGACCACCTGCGATGTCTGGCCCACATAAACATCGAAATGCTCCAAAGCCATTACCAGCGCGAGGGCTTCTTTTTCAATGGTAGAGTAAGCTCTCTGATGTGGCTGGAACTTAGCTGAAAAGTATGCGATTGGCTGCAGCTCCTTGTTCCCGATTTGTAATAGTACCGCCCCAACCCCAGACTCACAAGCATCAACCTGTAATGAAAAAGGTTTGGAGAAGTCTGGAGACAGGAGAATGGGTGCAGAGCACAATAATCTTTTTGCTTTATTAAAAGCAGTGTTACAATCTGACGTCCAATTAAAGGGAACTTTATGACTGGTAAGAGAGGTAAGAGGGGCTACAATATCTGAGAAATTCTTACAGAATCTTCTGTAAAATCCTATCATGCCTAGGAAACGTTGAAGAGATTTCCTATCATGAGGAACTGGATAATCTTTAATCGAAAGAACTTTAGCAAGTTTAGGTGCAACATTACCACTACCTACTTCATGGCCTAGAAAAGTGATAGTGGCCTGGCCAAAGGAAGATTTAGATAAATTAACTGTTAATTGGGAATTCTTAAAGGTCTCAAACAGAGCTTTAAGTCTAAGTAGGTGTTGATCCCAAGTATCAGACACCACAACAATATCATCTAGGTATGCTGCCGTGCCTTCAAGTCCTTTAATAGCCTGATGGACGAGTTTCTGGAATGAAGAGGGGGAATTTTTCATTCCGAAGGGGGTAACTGTATACTGATAATGACCTCCTGGAATTACGAAGGCAGAGATTTCCTTCGCCTTATCTGTCAAAGGTACCTGATAGTAACCTTTACGGAGATCTAATTTGGACACAAAAGTAGCCTTACCCACAAAGTCAATTACGTCATCCAGACGAGGAAGAGGGTAAGCATCTGTGATTGTGACCTCGTTCACTTTACGGTAGTCTGTGCACATACGAAACCCTCCATCAGCCTTTTTTACTAGGATGCACGGTGAAGCCCATGGACTAGATGACTCCTCCACTAAACCATGTTCTAACAAGAAGTCTACTTCCTGCTGAAGTAGCCTTTGCTTTTCAGGATTAGCTCTGTAGGGGGAGAGTTTAATTGGTTTAGATTTTCCCACATCTACATCATGGTAACCTAACGTACATTTTTTCGGCACATCCGAAAAAATATTAGGATATGACTGTAGAAGCTCAGTTAAATTTGTTGCTTGTATTTCAGATAATCCATCCATTAACGGGCTAGGATCCTTGAGGAGGACAGAATTTGAAAGTTTAGTATTAATTTCAGAGATAGAGTGCAAAGAGTCAGAGTCGTCCTCAGAGGTAGAGGACAGAGTCATTACTGGGACTTTATCTGGTGTATGAAAGGCCTTGATTTGATTAATGTGGTAAGTTTTTGTTTTTGAGGTCTTATCAATGGGAGCTACCACATAATTTAAATCAGATAATCTACTTACTATCTGCATAGGTCCCGTAAATCTAGCTTTCAAGGTGTGGCCAGGTATAGGTTCCTGCACCAACACCTTGTCTCCTGGATGGAAGGAGCGGAATTGTGCACTTTTGTCATACCTCTGTTTCATCTTACTTTGAGCTATCTTTAGGTTAGCCGTGGCTAACTCACGTGCCACCTGCAACCTTGAAGACGGGTTGTAGAGTGCTGAGCTTACGTCTTCTCCCATCCATCCTTCTTTGAGCACCCGAAGAGGACCTCGTACATTGTGCCCAAAGATCAGCTCAAACGGACTATACCCTGTAGACTCTTGCACCGTCTCTCGTACTGAGAACAGCAACAAAGGTAGAGATTCATCCCAATCTCTCGGAAAGTGCATGCAAAAACTTCTCATCATTGTTTTTAATGTTTGGTGGAATCTTTCCAAGGCGCCTTGGGACTGAGGGTGATAGGCAGTGGATAAGTTGTGAATTATCCCTAACCTAGTTAATACTTCCCTAAATGCTTTGGCAGTGAAGTTAGTACCTTGATCACTTTGTATAGTTTTAGGAATGCCAAAACAAGAAATGAATTTTGTTAAAGCTTTGAGAATAGCTTTAGTATTGATACTACGCATTGGGATCGCTTCAGGATATCTGGTTACTTTATCCATAATTGTAAATAAATACTGATTTCCAGACTTTGACTTAGGTAGTGGACCTACACAATCTATAATTAAATCTGCAAAAGGTTCTCCATCAGCAGGTATGGGTTGGAGAGGTGCAGGTTTAATGGAATGTCCAGGTTTTCCAACTTGCTGACATTCTCGGCAACACCTAATATGATTCTTCACATCTTTCTTTAATTTTGGCCAATAAAATTCTTTTGTGATTCTATACAAGGTTTTTGTAATTCCTAAGTGACCTCCTGATGACGTATTATGAGCTATATTTAATATCTGAGGTCTATACTTGGTTGGAACCACTAACCTGTCGTATAATTGCCGGCCCTCTATCTCCTTACCAGTCTCACTGCAAACCAAATAATTATTTTTAACTTCATACTTGACTGGATGACCCAAAGAGGATTTACCCATGGCTGCCTCAAAAGCGAATTTTAAAGAAGGGTCCTTTCGTTGTTCCTCCCGGAAGGACAGTCCCTCGGGCATGGAAACAGAGACATCTGGCAATCCTGCAACCTGGGAATAGGAAGGCTTGATCGGGGTCTGTTCACTTGATTTACGAGACTCCGGCCGGTGTGTCTCATAAAACAACGTGGCTATTCCGAGATCGGAGTCGTCCAAGGATAGGTCAACATTCTCCCCAGACAACCCTTGGGATGTTGCCCGAGTTATGGCCAACACTGGAGAAGCATTAATCATTATAGGTTCAGGACACGAAGTAACAGTAGTAATGTTATTACCCAGTAATAACATGGCATTTTTCATGGGAAATCCTTTTGAGACCCCTACAGTCAAGTACCCAGTGTAATATTTGCACTGTACATAAATTTTATGCAAAGGAACGGAAAAGATAGCTCCTCCAAATGCTTCCAATAAAACTGAGGAATTCAAAGAAGTATTCTCTGAAAGGGGTAATATTCCTTCTCTGACAAGTGAGCAATATGCTCCAGTATCTCTAAAGGTATTTACTTTAGTTGGTTCTGAGTTTTCCTGAAGGGAAATAAGACTTTCGCAATAATAAGGGGCCATACCTTTTTCTACTTCTCTAGGGGACATGTTACTAGGGATATTAGAGATTTTCCCGATGGGTTGAGGTTTTTGGGGGCAGTTGGAACTGATGTGACCTACTTTATTGCACCTGAAGCAGACGACAGGCTTGCCCTTTACTCCCTGATGGCGTTGCAAGTGGTGTCGTTCTGGCTGGTGCCTCTCTGGATATTGTTGTCGAGATGCTCCATAAGTAGTTTGCCTCTCCGCAGGGGGACCATATGTTGAGAAGCGTGGCTCACCAGGTGGCTTGGTTGGATGACGTAGACGCTCTCCCTCCGGCTGGCACTTCATTCTCCAATGTTGTCGATCTCTGCTCACGCCAGACTGTTGAAAAGAGAGACGGGACCGCTCGGACAAGGAGCGGTTCGTTTCGAAGGTATCAGCCAACCTGGCCGCCTCCAATGCAGTGGTTAAGTCACGATCCTGCAGAAAGACACGAACCTCTGGTCCCACAGACTCCAGCAGGTTATCAATCAGAATAAGCTGCACCAGCTCCTCAAAGTTAGAGACACCACTCGCTTTATACCAGCTGGTAAAAGCTTTGGTTTGCTGTCTCACAAAGTCCACCAGGGATTGACCAAGCTGCCGCCTGTTCAATTTGAAGGTCTTACGATATTTAGCTGGGATACATGTATATGCTCCCAACACTGTGGTCTTCACTACTTGATAATCAGAGAATTCAGCGTCAGTTAATACCGACGTAAATTCCTGTGCCTTACCCAATAATGCTGTATGAACCAACGCTGCCCAGTGCTGTTCCGGCCACCTCAAGGCTCGAGCCTGATTTTCGAAGCTTTCGAAAAATTGCTCTGGTTCGGCCTCATTGAAGCGGGGAACAAGCTGTACTGCTTTTTGTAAACTGAAATCGTTTACAGAATGCGAAAACTGCCTCCTCTCTCTTTCCCTATCAAATTCTTCCCTTGCGAATGCTCTCTGTTCCCTAGTTTGCTCCAGCGTGATTTTTGCCAGCTCAAGTGCCAACGACGCTGATTCACCCTGAGACAACCCAGCTGCACTATACTGACCATTTTGCTCCGTAGGTGTATCATCTTCCTCCTGCGAGAACATAGTAGTTTTTTCCCTAGCTCCCGTAAAGGGAGGAGTTTGATGTGCCATCTCTTCTTCAATAAGTATGTCAGCAATAAGTGAACGCAGTTGCGCAGCTGTGAGAGTGCGTTTATAGGGAATGCCAATGGAACGAGCAATTTGCCAACAACGCTGTAGGGACAATTTAGGTAGGTTATGCAAAGTATATGCCGACACCAGGCGTCTGACTCGTCTAGGTGGCATAAGTTATTCGCTATGCACAGTACGAATACCCCAACGTAACACGTTAATTTGCAGAACACGCTTAGCTATGCACAGTACGATTGCAGAATACGCATACAAGCAAAGCCGACTGCACACAAGATTGACCGTAGCGAAGCGAGCACACTGAACAAGCTAGTAGCGAGCTGTTGAACGATCACACAATAGCAAGGCTGATCATAAGCAACTGACACGCAAAATTTGTAAAGCGAAGCGAAACAGCAAGCTACACAATGTTCCTGCTACAAGCTTCACCCTAAGCTCAACCGTTTCTCTAAGTCCAGCTCTCGGACAGGCTACCCATATTACAACCTAGGATTTCAAATGGCCTGTTATCCCAGGTGTAATGGGAGCAAATAAACACAGTAGAAAAAGTTTAGACTTATATTATCCTTCACCAATTATAACAGCAATATGTACACTATGTACAGTGATAAATATAGTGCACTCCACGGTAAGCAAGGCAGAAATAGAAGCCACAAGATAGCAGACCGTGCTTCAACCAGCTCTAGAGTGGGAATGACAAGGGCAGACAGGAGAGCGGTATCCACATAACCTCTGCGATTGTCAATCCCACCTTCTTATTGGCTAGAACCTGGTCACTAGTTGAACGATGGGGCCCCATCATCAACTCTTAGCAACCTGGTTCGCTGGTTGGGGGAGATAGCCTGTAAATGAGGGTGTGTCCATGCGCCGAATAAAGGTTACGTACTCTTTGCATGCCACATGGTCTTTGATGATAAATTAGACACATGTGCAACTCTTGGGTATCTTTATTGAGGAAACGTTTCGCCACACAGTGGCTTCATCAGTCCATGCATAGGAGAAACTTGAAGAACAGGAGGAGAATGAGGTAATCAGTCCCTCAACCTTGAGTCGATGTGTTCAGTCCATCAATCTTGAGTAGAATACGGCAGATGAGCGGAGAAGCAGCTTATAAACCGTATGGCAGGAGAGGTGTAGCAGTTTCTCCTATGTATGGACTGATGAAGCCACTGTGTGGCGAAACGTTTCCTCAATAAAGATACCCAAGAGTTGCACATGTGTCTAATTTATCAACATGTCGGTTCTCTGAACCATTCATCTACAAACCTGTCAGACACTGCAACTTCTTGGGATCTTAATACTTAGGAATTCTTCGCTTGCCTAATTCTTGGGCACAACCTACTTCCACATTGAACAAATGTGACACCACCTATGACTGCTACACCTCTCCTGCCATACGGTTTATAAGCTGCTTCTCCGCTCATCTGCCGTATTCTACTCAAGATTGATGGACTGAACACATCGACTCAAGGTTGAGGGACTGATTACCTCATTCTCCTCCTGTTCTTCAAGTTTCTCCTATGCATGGACTGATGAAGCCACTGTGTGGCGAAACGTTTCCTCAATAAAGATACCCAAGAGTTGCACATGTGTCTAATTTATCAACATGTCGGTTCTCTGAACCATTCATCTACAATACAATTGGTCTTTGTTGGGTTAATTGGTCTTTGTTGGTCAGTTGGTCTTTGTTTGGTTAATTGGTCTTTGTTGGTCAGTTGGTCTTTGTTGGGTTAATTGGTCTTTGTTGGTCAGTTGGTCTTTGTTGGTCAATTGGTCTTTGTTGGGTTAATTGGTCTTTGTTGGTCAGTTGGTCTTTATTGGTCAATTGGTCTTTGTTGGACAGTTGTTCTTTGTTGGGTTAATTGGTCTTTGTTGGTCAGTTGGTCTTTGTTGGTCAATTGGTCTTTGTTGGGTTAATTGGTCTTTGTTGGTTAATTGGTCTTTGTTGGTTAATTGGTCTTTGTTAGTTAATTGGTCTTTGTTGGTTAATTGGTCTTTATTGGTCAGTTGGTCTTTGTTGGGTAATTGGTCTTTGTTGGTTAATTGGTCTTTGTTGGTCAGTTGGGCTTTGTTGGTTAATTGGTCTTTGTTGGTTAATTGGTCTTTGTTGGTTAATTGATCTTTGTTGGTTAATTGGTCTTTGTTGGTTAATTGATCTTTGTTGGTTAATTGGTCTTTGTTGGTTAATTGGTCTTTGTTGGTTAATTGGTCAGTTGGTCTTTGTTGGTTAATTGATCTTTGTTAATTGGTCTTTGTTGGTTAATTGGTCAGTTGGTCTTTGTTGGTTAATTGATCTTTGTTAATTGGTCTTTGTTGGTTAATTGGTCTTTGTTGGTCAGTTGGTTTTTGTTGGTCAGTTGGTCTTCGTTGGTTAATTGGTCTTTGTTGGTCAGTTGGTTTTTGTTGGTCAGTTGGTCTTCGTTGGTTAATTGGTCTTTGTTGGTTAATTGAAATTAAAGTTTGTCTACTACAGGAGGCTCGTGAAGGCTGCGCGTCACCTGTTCACCTGAGACAGGAATTAAAGTTAAATCGCAGTGTATAGACAATGAGAGAGTCTACTACAGAGTCGTGAAGGCTGCACGTCAGAGAGAGAGATTAAAGAGATCGCAGTGAGAGACATTGAGAGAGTTAGAGTGAGAGAGAGAGAGAGAGAGAGAGAGAGAGAGAGAGAGAGAGAGAGAGAGGCAAGCCAAGCCATATTTCTGGGACCAAGCCAAGCGGGATATTAAGAATGTGGAGAAGCTAGCTTCGCCCGTTCTATGATCAGTCACAGGCTGTTGCTGTTGCTGTTGTAGAGTAGATAAAATGTACCAAGTTCCGCTTGTCTTCCGATGGAACCGTCTGCCATACTGGTTTTGGAACCCCCTGCAATTCTGGTTTTGGAACCCCCTGCAATTCTGGTTTTGGAACCCCCTGCAATTCTGGTTTTGGAACCCCTCGCAAGACTGGTTTTGGAATATCCCCTGCAAGACTGGTTTTGGAACCCTCCTGCAATTCTGGTTTTGGAGCTCCTGAAATTCTGGTTTGGGAGCCCCCTGCAATTCTGGTTTTGGAACCCTCTGCAAGACTTGTTTTGGAACCCTCCCTGCAAGACTGGTTTTGGAACCCTCCCTGCAAGACTGGTTTTGGAACCCCCTGGAGTCAGGTGTTGGGAGTCTCTGGAATCGGCTATTAGGAGTCCTTGGAATCGGCTGTTGGAAGTCCTTGGAATCGGCTGTTGGGAGTCCCTAAAATAAGGTGTTAGGAGTCCCTGGAATCGGTTGTTTGGAGTCCCTGGAATCGGTTGTTGGGAGTCCCTGGAATCGGTTGTTGGGACTCTCTGGAATCGGTTATTGGGAGTCCCTGGAATCGGCTGTTGGGAACCTTAGAATCGGTTATTGGGAGTCCTCGGAATCGGTTGTTAGGGGTCCCTGGAATCGGTTGTTGGGAGTCCCTGGAATCGGGACTTTAATAACTCTACAACATTGTGTTTACACTCTCCAGCCACACCAGTTTACGCTTCCCAGCCGCCACAGCATTATACGCAAGCATCATCATCTTCACTTTCTTCTTCCAGGAAGTTGGTACACCATCGATTACGCCGTAAAAAAGAGAAGACAATGTCTTTGACCCTTGTGTTATATACTTTTGAGACATAAATCGGGATAGGATTTTAAGAAGCAGTTATTACACAGTGTGTATTACTTCCCTTGGTGGTGTGGTTGATGGTGGTGGTGGTGTGGTTGATGGTGGTGGTGTTGTGGGTGATGGTGGTGTGGTTGATGGTGGTGGTGGTGTGGTTGATGGTGGTGGTGTTGTGGGTGATGGTGGTGGTGGTGTGGTTGATGGTGGTGGTGTTGTGGGTGATGGTGGTGGTGGTGTGGTTGATGGTGGTGGTGTTGTGGTTGATGGTGGTGGTGGTGTGGTTGATGGTGGTGGTGTTGTGGGTGATGGTGGTGGTGGTGTGGTTGATGGTGGTGGTGGTGTGGTTGATGGTGGTGGTGTTGTGGGTGATGGTGGTGGTGGTGTGGTTGATGGTGGTGGTGTTGTGGGTGATGGTGGTGGTGGTGTGGTTGATGGTGGTGGTGGTGTGGTTGATGGTGGTGGTGGTGTGGTTGATGGTGGTGGCGGTGTGGTTGATGGTGTTGGTGGTGTGGTTGATGGTGGTGGTGGTGTGGTTGATGGTGGTGGCGGTGTGGTTGATGGTGGTGGTGGTGTGGTTGATGGTGGTGGTGGTGTGGTTGATGGTGGTGGTGGTGTGGTTGATGGTGGTGGTGGTGTGGTTGATGGTGGTGGTGGTGTGGTTGATGGTGGTGGTGTTGTGGGTGATGGTGGTGGTGGTGTGGTTGATGTAGCACCACACTGGTGGTGGTGGTGTGGTTGATGGTGGTGGTGTTGTGGGTGATGGTGGTGGTGGTGTGGTTGATGGTGGTGGTGGTGTGGTTGATGGTGGTGGTGGTGTGGTTGATGGTGGTGGCGGTGTGGTTGATGGTGGTGGTGGTGTGGTTGATGGTGGTGGTGGTGTGGTTGATGGTGGTGGTGTTGTGGGTGATGGTGGTGGTGGTGTGGTTGATGGTGGTGGTGGTGTGGTTGATGGTGGTGGTGGTGTGGTTGATGGTGGTGGCGGTGTGGTTGATGGTGGTGGTGGTGTGGTTGATGGTGGTGGTGGTGTGGTTGATGGTGGTGGCGGTGTGGTTGATGGTGTTGGTGGTGTGGTTGATGGTGGTGGTGGTGTGGTTGATGGTGGTGGCGGTGTGGTTGATGGTAGTGTGATTGGTAGTGGTGTGGTTGATGGTGGTGGCGGTGTGGTTGATGGTAGTGTGATCGGTAGTGGTGTGGTTGATGGTGGTGGTGGTATTGTGGTTGATGGTGGTGGTGGTATTGTGGTTGATGGTAGTGGTGGTGTGGTTGATGGTGGTGGTGGTATTGTGGTTGATGGTAGTGGTGGTATTGTGATTGATGGTGGTGGTGGTGTGGTTGATGGTAGTGTGGTTGGTGGTGGTGTGGTTGATGATGGTGGTGGTATTGTGGTCGATGGTGGTGGTGGTATTGTGGTTGATGGTGGTGGAGGTGTGGTTGATGGTATTGGTGGTGTGGTTGATGGTGGTGGTGTGGTTGATGGTATTGGTGGTGTACAGGTTGATGGTGGTGGTGGTGTGGTTGATGGTAGTGTGGTTGGTGGTGGTGTGGTTGATGGTGGTGGTATTGTGGTTGGTGGTGGTACTGTGGTTGATGGTGGTGGTGGTATTGTGATTGATGGTGGTGGTATTGTGGTTGGAAGTGGCGGAGGTGTGGTTGTTGGTGGTGGAGGTGTGGTTGATGGTGGTGGTGGTATTGTGGCTAATGGTGTTGGAGGTGTGATTTGTTTAGCGCTTGATGCTTGCGCTCAACTCCTGAAGCTTGCGTTTAGCGCTTGATGCTTGCGCTCAACTCTTGAAGCCTGCGTTTAGCGCTTGATGCTTGCGCTCAACTCCTGAAGCTTGCGTTTAGCGCTTGATGCTTGCGTTCAACTCTTGAAGCCTGCGTTTAGCGCTTGATGCTTGCGTTCAACTCTTGAAGCCTGCGTTTAGCGCTTGATGCTTGCGTTCAAATCTTGAAGCCTGCGTTTAGCGCTTGATGCTTGCGTTCAACTCTTGAAGCCTGCGTTTAGCGCTTGATGCTTGCGTTCAACTCTTGAAGCCTGCGTTTAGCGCTTGATGCTTGCGTTCAACTCTTGAAGCCTGCGTTTAGCGCTTGATGCTTGCGTTCAACTCTTGAAGCCTGCGTTTAGCGCTTGATGCTTGCGTTCAACTCTTGAAGCCTGCGTTTAGCGCTTGATGCTTGCGTTCAACTCTTGAAGCCTGCGTTTAGCGCTTGATGCTTGCGTTCAACTCTTGAAGCCTGCGTTTAGCGCTTGATGCTTGCGTTCAACTCTTGAAGCCTGCGTTTAGCGCTTGATGCTTGCGTTCAACTCTTGAAGCCTGCGTTTAGCGCTTGATGCTTGCGTTCAACTCTTGAAGCCTGCGTTTAGCGCTTGATGCTTGCGTTCAACTCTTGAAGCCTGCGTTTAGCGCTTGATGCTTGCGTTCAACTCTTGAAGCCTGCGTTTAGCGCTTGATGCTTGCGTTCAACTCTTGAAGCCTGCGTTTAGCGCTTGATGCTTGCGTTCAACTCTTGAAGCCTGCGTTTAGCGCTTGATGCTTGCGTTCAACTCTTGAAGCCTCCGTTTAGCGCTTGATGCTTGCGTTCAACTCCTGAAGCCTCCGTTCAGCTTCTGCTTGAGTTGATGTTTCATTCAAGCGCCAGCCAGCCACCCAGCCAGCCACCCAGCCAGCCACCCAGCCAGCCACCCAGCCAGCCACCCAGCCAGCCAGCCGCCAGACAGCCAACCTCGTTAATTACAATATTTTAGGTTATTGGTGTTTCCTGGGTTAATTACTGTCTGTTTACTCTTACTTCCTGGTTAATTACTCTGTTTACTTTTACTTCTTGGTTAATTACTCTTTGTTTACTCTTACTTCCTGGATAATTACTCTTTGTTTACTCTTCCTGGTTAATTTTTGTTTACTCTTCCTGGTTAATTTTTATTTGCTCTTACTGGTTAATTTTCCTTTCACGTATCCGGACTTCAGGAATCCGGACTCCGGGTATCCAGGTCTCTGGTATCCGAACTTCAGGAATCCGGACTCCGGGTATCCAGGTCTCTGGTATCCGAACTTCAGGAATCCGGACCCCGGGTATCCAGGTATCAGGTATCCGAACTTCAGGAATCCGGACTCCGGGTATCCAGGTCTCAGGTATCTGGACTTTAGGAATCTGGACACCAGGTACCCAGGTGTCAGGTATCCAGACTACAGGAATCCGGACCCCAGGTACCCAAGTGTCAGGTATCCGGACTTCAGGAATCTGGACCCTGGGTATCCAGGTCTCAGGTATCCGGACTACAGGAATCCGAACCTCGGGTATCCAGGTCTCAGGTATCCAGACTTTGGTTAGTTGGTTGGTTGGTTAATTGTGCTTAAGGAGTTGCTTAAGAGGTGACTGCATGTCACCTCTTCACCGTCAAAGATTAAGCTTTTAGTGTATGTACACAGAGATATACACGTCTCGGTGTATGTATCGTGTGTGGATCCCGGGCACCAGAGCCTCGGGGATCCAGCTCCTGGGGAGGTTCCGCCTGAGGAGGTCTCCAGAACGCTGCAGGATTCCAGCTGATGACTGCGACTCTCTTCACGAACGACGGGGTCTTCCCCACCTTCCTTTCATTAGTTATATTCATTCTATTCCTATTGTTTTCCTTTTTCTCTGCTTACTTCTTTACCCTTCCTTTATGCCTCCGTTACATTTCTTCTTCTTTTCTTCCTTCTCTTTATGTCCCGTTTTTTCCTTCTATTTTCTCTGTTATCTTTTTTTTAGAGCCTTCTCCAGGTAAGTCCGCTCTTGTTTATTTCCCTTATTATCTCTTTTGTCTCACCCCTTGTCAGGCTCGTCCTTAGCCACGACGCCCCTTTACCCTTGGCCAGTACATACACCAACAGCAAGTCAAGGAACACTGTTACCACTCTGGTCATTCCCTTACGGAACATCTGGAACACTTACCACCTTAGCTACGTTACCCTGACCCAGCCAGCACCTTCACTGCTCCAAGATTCACATCTCTAGGTGTGTATATACAGAGATACACACCTCGGTGTATATATACAGAGATACATACACCTCTGTGTACGCAAACATCTCCCATCATACCATTTATAAGAATGTAACATATATATACAGCGTGCTCAAGAGATCATACGTACACAGATCACCTACAAGAACTGTCTGAAGTTTTGTCTGGCAGCGGGTTTCGGCGACTCGTGAAACCATCTACAGGTAACTACAGGTTAAGTTGCTTTTTCTTAGCCCAGGTGCTGAGACAAATAATTAACCTCTTTCTCGATATATATATATATATATATATATATATATATATATATATATATATATATATATATATATATATATATATATATATATATATATATATATATATATTCGCCAGCCCATCATGGTAAAATTTGGCTGGTTGGAGGCTCCGTGGTTTTTTTTAGCGCCCATCAAAATAGTTTCGGGTCGAGGGTCGGAAGCAGACTTCCGGGGAAAGTAAGAGGTGTACATGTGGCGCAGGTGTACATGTGGAGCAGGTGTACATATGGAACAGGTGTACACGTGGAGCAGGTGTACTTGTGGAGCAAGTGTACATATGACGCAGGTGTACATGTGGAGCTGGTGTACATGTGGCTCAGGTGTACATGTGGAGCAGGTGTACATGTGGAGCAGGTGTACATGTGGCTCAGGTGTGCATGTGGAGCAGATGTACATGTACATGTGCATGTGTACACACACCCACAAACACACACACTGACGACACTGGAGTACAGGAGGGATAGGGGATGTGTACGAATGGTATATAATACCGACAAGATGAGAGTAAGACACATGTGCAACATCTGGGTATCTTTATTGTAGACGTTTCGCCATCCAGTGGCTTTATCAATACAAATTCTAGGACATAACTTGAAGACAGTAGAACTATGTACAGAAGATGAGGTAATCAGTCCCTCAACCTAGGAGTAGGTGCGAACAGCACCATAGTCGTGGAGATTCTGAAGCAGAAGAAAGAATCCTGGCGCTTATATAGTAACGTCAGGTGTAGCAGACGAGGGCATATTCACTGGTAGGCGGGATTCCCCAGGGATAGGGGAGAGATGATAACGACATACAAAATACTGCGTGGAATAGACAAGGTGGACAGAGACAGGATGTTCCAGAGAGGGGACACAGAAACAAGGGGTCACTCTTGGAAGCTGAAGACTCAGACGAGTCACAGGGATGTTAGGAAGCAGTTCTTCAGTTAGAGTGGTCAGGAAGTGGAACAGTCTGGCGAGCTATGTAGTGGAGGCAGGAACCAAACATAGCTTTAAGACGAGGTATGATAAAGCTCATGGAGCAGGGAGAGAGAGGACCTTGTTGCGTTCAGTGAAGAGGCGGGGCCAGGAGCTGAGTCTCGGCTCCTGCAACTACAATTAGGTGAGTACAATTAGGCGAGTACACACACACACACACACACACAAACACACACACACACACACACGGTATCCGTGAATGACATGATGGAAGGAATAGACTCTGAAGTGTCCCTGTTCGCAGATGATGTGAAGTTAACGAGGAGAATTAAATCAGATGAGGATCAGGCAGGACTACAAAGAGACCTGGACAGGCTGGACACCTGGTCCAGCAACTGGCTTCTTGAATTCAACCCCGCCAAATGCAAAGTAATGAATATTGGAAAAGGGCAAAGAAGATCGCAGACGGAGTATAGGCTAGGTGGACAAAGACTGCAAACCTCACTCAAGGAGAAAGATCTTGGGGTGAGCATAACACCGAGCACGTCTCCGGAAGCACACACCAACCAGATAACTGCTGCAGCATATGGGCGCCTGGTAAACCTGAGAACAGCGTTCCGATACCTTAGTAAGGAATCTTTCAAGACACTGTACACTGTGTACGTCAGGCCCATACTGGAGTATGCAGCACCTGTTTGGAACCCACACCTGGTCAAGCACGTCAAGAAATTAGAGAAAGTTTGCAACAAGGTTAGTCCCGGAGCTCAGGGGAATGTCCTACGAAGAAAGTTTGAGGGAAATCGGCCTGGCGACACTAGAGGACAGGACGGTCAGGGGAAACATGATAACGACATGCAAAATACTGCGTAGAATAGATAAGGTGGACAGACAGGATGTTCCAGAGATGGGACACAGAAACAAGGGGTCACACTTGGAAGCTGAAGACTCAGATGAGTCACATGGATGTTAGGAAGTATTTCTTCAGTCATAGAGTCGTCAGGAAGTGGAATAGCCTAGCAAGTGATGTAGTGGAGGCAGGAACCATACATAGCTTTAAGACGAGGTATGACTAAGCTCAGGGAGCAGAGAGAGAGAGAGAGAATCTAGTAGCGATCAGTGAAGAGGAGGGGCCAGGAGCTGAGTCTCGACCCCTGCAACCACAATTAGATGAGTACACACACACACACACACACACACACACACACACACACACAGGCCTTAAACGCTCCCATCATACCTATTCTTGAAGCCATATATTGATTTTTGCCTCCACAATATTTTCACTCCACTTACTGACCACTTTAACACTGAAAAAGTAACTCCTGATGTCCCTCAGTTGGCTCCGTCTCCTCGCAACTCTAACAAACTCTCCCTATCCACTTATCCAATTCCCTGAGTACTTTGTAGATTGTGATCATGTCCCTCCTTGTCCTCCTTTATTAGCGGACGGAGGATCGAGCCTCAACCATTCCTTGCTCCCAGTGACCCTCCAACTATAATGCTTCATGAAATACAGTTCAGTCAGACCCATTGACGCCACTTTGTATCTCAGTGGCAGATGATGATGATGATGATGATGATAATAATAATAATAATAATAATAATAATAATAATAATAATAATTATTATTATTATTATTATTATTATTATTATTATTATTATTATTATTATTATTATTATTATTAATAAGCACCTTGTTATACAGAATATTTCAGATCAGCTGACGAAGAGTGACAGTACAAGAAAGAGAAGTTTTAGTTTCTCGACCTTCCCCTGGACGTCACGGCGCTGAACACACTAACAACGTGTCATCTACGACGCACGTGCGTGTATCTGCGTGATTACCTATTTGTAATCACACTCATACACACACACGCTCACACACATCGACATACGCAGACACACACACACACACACACACACACACACACACACACACACACACACACACACACACACACACACTTGATATCGCCTGTCCTAATGAGTCAGCACTTGCGTATGTTATCTGAATGATCTCTCTCTCTCCTTCAAGATGACTTCCGTTGTCGCTGGTGATTACTGCTTCAAGACAAGTACCTCCTGCTTCCTGCTTCCCCTTCAGTCTTCCTCTTTCCCTAGTGCCACTGAACCTTCTTCCTGGCAGGGATCCTGGGTTCCTCTGACCCTTTCCTGGGTGCCACTGAACCTTCTTCCTGGCAGGGATCCTGATGCCACTGAGCCGTCTTCATGGCAGGGATCCTGGGTGCCACTGAGCCCCCTTCCTGGCAGGGATAACTTCATTATAAGTTAGTATGTCTTACAACTTCTAAAACTTCATTTAACAACGCCAAACATCAGTTACTCTAGGTACAAATTCTAGATCTTAGGCTTAAGAAAATTTTTTAGAACGCAGGTCTTAAACCACATTGTCAGTTATAAGAATTCGAAGACCATTTTAAATGCTCAAATAGATTTGTAGTATTTTTCTATATAAATTTCTTGCTAACGTTCCTGAAAGTCAATATACGTTCCTTACATCTGTGTCTGTATCCTCTTACGTTCTTTGCTGTATATTCCAAATGCTTGCTAACGTTCCTGAAATCGTTCAGTATTTTATTTGTAAGTCTATTGGGGATATTTGTTAAGTCACTGGTGGTTCAGTGCGGCTTTGTTGATGGTGTTTGAGACTTAGTCTTTTATTGGCGGAGGTTTTGTTGTGTTGTAGACTTGTCTGAGTGAGCGTCTAGGCTGTCTTACATGTCTGCCTGCCTGCCAGCCTGTCTGCTTGACTGCCAGCCTGCCAGCCATCCTGTCTGCGTGCCTACTTGCTTGTCTGCCTGTCAGCCTGCCAGCCATCCTGTCTGCTTGCCTACTTGCTTGCCTGCCTGTCAGCCTGCCAGCCATCCTGCCAGCCATCCTGCCTACTTGCTTGCCTGCCTGCCTGCCAGCCATCCTGCCCACTTGCTTGCCTGCCTGCCTACCAGCCTGCCAGCCATCCTGCCTACTTGCTTGCCTGTCTGCCAGCCATCCTGCCTGCTTGCTTGCCTGCCTGCCTGCCAGCCAACCTGACAGAGAGCCTGCCAACTTGCCTGCCTGGCCTGCATAGTTGCTTGCAGGCAGGCAGGCAGGCAGGCAGGCAGGCAGGTACATCGCCACATATAGTCGTATATCATCACATGGTCGTATATCGTCGTATATACTACTACTACTACTACTACTACTAATAACAATAATAATAATAATAATAATAATAATAATAATATCTTTATTTACTACAAGTACATGTACAAGGTATACAGTCCTAGCTGACATCAGTGACATACTACTATATAGAAAGCCCCTTGTTATGCTGAACATTTTAGCAAATTAGGTCAGTGTCCCAGAGGTGAGGAGCGAGGCTGCGCTGGTCACTCCCTCACTCATACTTCACCTCACAGAGGTGAGGAGCGAGGCTGCGCTGGTCACTCCCTCACTCATACTTCACCTCACAGAGGTGAGGAGCGAGGCTGCGCTGGTCACTCCCTCACTCATACTTCACCTCACAGAGGTGAGGAGCGAGGCTGCGCTGGTCACTCCCTCACTCACACTTCACCTCACAGAGGTGAGGAGCGAGGCTACGCTGGTCACTCCCTCACTCACACTTCACCTCACAGAGGTGAGGAGCGAGGCTACGCTGGTCACTCCCTCACTCACACTTCACCTCACAGAGGTGAGGAGCGAGGCTGTCACTCCCTCACTCACACTTCACCTCACTGGTTACTCCCTCACTCACACTTCACCTCACAGAGGTGAGGAGTGAGGCTACGCTGGTCACTCCCTCACTCACACTTCACCTCACAGAGGTGAGGAGCGAGGCTACGCTGGTCACTCCCTCACTCACACTTCACCTCACAGAGGTGAGGAGCGAGGCTACGCTGGTCACTTCCTCACTCACACTTCACCTCACAGAGGTGAGGAGGGAGGCTACGCTGGTCACTCCCTCACTCACACTTCACCTCACAGAGGTGAGGAGCGAGGCTACGCTGGTCACTCCCTCACTCACACTTCACCTCACAGAGGTGAGGAGCGAGGCTACGCTGGTCACTCCCTCACTCACACTTCACCTCACAGAGGTGAGGAGGGAGGCTACGCTGGTCACTCCCTCACTCACACTTCACCTCACAGAGGTGAGGAGCGAGGCTACGCTGGTCACTCCCTCACTCACACTTCACCTCACAGAGGTGAGGAGTGAGGCTACGCTGGTCACTCCCTCACTCACACTTCACCTCACAACTAATGCTCTGGACAGCAGAAAAACAACACTGACTATTTTAAATATACAGCGCAAACACTGCAATGTAAACACGAGAGAGAGAGAGAGAGAGAGAGAGAGAGAGAGAGAGAGACAGACAGACAGACAGACAGACAGAGACAGTCAAAACAACAGTTTTGACTCTCTGTATCATCCTATTCTACTACCTTTCTCTTGTGATGAATGGTTTGAAAAACCGACAAGTTGAAGATTGAGACACTTACGCAGCATATGGGAATCTTTATTCAGGAAACGTTTCGCCACACAGTGGCTTCATCAGTCCAATACAAAGAGGAAGGCGTAAGGAGAGGAGGAATGTGAGGTAATCAGTCCCTCAGCCTGATTACCTGAACTGAACACATCGACTCCAGGCTGAGGGACTGATTACCTCATACTCCTCCTCTCCTTACGCCTTCCTCTTTGTATTGGACTGATGAAGCCACTGTGTGGCGAAACGTTTCCTGAATAAAGATTCCCATATGCTGCATAAGTGTCTCAAATCTTCTACCTTTCTCTTATTTTTATCTCCCTCTATCTTTCCTCCCTTCCCTCTCTTCTTTATCATCATCGTCATTATCATCATTATCACCATATTAATAATTCCCTGGTACTTATCCACTACCCAATATAGCCCGTAGTGATGCCACTGCCACTCAGACTACCTACCACTCAGAGCCAACTGCCACTCGGATCCACCTGCCACTCAGATCACCTGCCACTCAGATCACCTGCCACTCAGACCACCTGCCACTCAGAGCCACCTGCCATTCAGATCACCTGCCACTCAGATCACCTGCCATTCAGATCACCTGCCACTCAGATCACCTGCCAGCCAGATCACCTGCCACTCAGATCACCTGCCAGCCAGATCACCTGCCACTCAGACCACCATCCACTCAGACCACCTGCCACTCAGAGCCACCTGCCATTCAGATCACTTGCCACCCAGATCACCTGCCACTCAGATCACCTGCCAGCCAGATCACCTGCCACTCAGAGCCACCACCCGTGGGAGTCTGGTACATGTGTAAACGCCTTAAACACCATATTAACACGTCCATAATTTAAAGGTGCAGCCCTGTGATTCCCGGCTCATAGTGGCGTGTCTCCTCTATGTTAGGTTCTCCTGACTTGTCTGAGCGTGTGTGTGTACTCACCTAGTTGTACTCACCTAGTTGAGGTTGCAGGGGTCGATTCCAAGCTCCTGGCCCCGCCTCTTCACTGGTCACTACTAGGTCACTCTCCCTGAACCGTGAGCTTTATCATACCTTTGCTTAAAGCTGTGTATGGATCCTGCCTCCACTAAATCGCTTCCCAAACTATTCCACTTCCTGACTACTCTGTGGCTGAAGAAATACTTCCTAATATCCCTGTGATTCATCTGTGTCTTCAACTTCCAACTGTGTCCCCTTGTTGCTGTGTCCCATCTCTGGAACATGCTGTCTTTGTCCACCTTGTCAATTCCTCTCAGTATTTTTTATGTCGTTATCATGTCCCCCCTATCTCTCCTGTCCTCCAGTGTCGTCAGGTTGATTTCCCTTAACCTCTCCTCGTAGGACATACCTCTTAGCTCTGGGACTAGTCTTGTTGCAAACCTTTGCACTTTCTCTAGTTTCTTTACGTGCTTGGCTAGGTGTGGGTTCCAGACTGGTGCCGCATATTCCAATATGGGCCTAACGTACACGGTGTACAGGGTCCTGAACGATTCCTTATTAAGATGTCGGAATGCTGTTCTGAGGTTTGCTAGGCGCCCATATGCTGCAGCAGTTATTTAGTTGATGTGCGCTTCAGGAGATGTGCCTGGTGTTATACTCACCCCAAGATCTTTTTCCTTGAGTGAGGTTTGTAGTCTCTGGCCCCCCTAGACTGTATTCTGTCTGCGGTCTTCTTTGCCCTTCCCCAATCTTCATGACTTTGCACTTGGTGGGGTTGAACTCCAGGAGCCAATTGCTGGACTAGGTCTGCAGCCTGTCCAGATCCCTTTGTAGTTCTGCCTGGTCTTCGATCGAATGAATTCTTCTCATCTCATGTGTGTGTGTGTGTGTGTGTGTGTGTGTGTGTGTGTGTGTGTGTGTGTGTGTGTGTGTGTGTGTGTGTGTGTGTGCGTGTACTCACCTAGTTGAGGTTGCAGGGGTCGAGTCCTAGCTCTTGGCTCCGCCTCTTCACTGTGTGTGTGTGTGTGTGTGTGCGTGTGTGTGTGTATGTGCGTGTGTGTGTGTGTGTGTGTGTGTGTGTGTGTGTGTGTGTGTGTGTGTGTGTGTGTGTGTGTGTGTGTGTGTGTATGTCCGTGTGTGTGTATGTGTGTGTACTCACCTAGTTGAGGTTGCAGGGGTCGAGTCCTAGCTCCTGGCTCCGCCTCTTCACTGTGTGTGTGTGTGTGTGTGCTTGTCTGAGTGTGTGTGTGTGTGTGTGTGTACTCACCTATTTGTACTCACCTATTTGTGGTTGCAGGGGTCGAGTCTTAGCTCCTGGCCCCGCCTCTTCACCGGTTGCTACTGGGCCCTCTCTCTCCCCGCTCCATGAGCTTTATCAAACCTCGTCTTAAAACTGTGTATGGTTCCTGCCTCCACTACGTCATTTTCTAGGCTATTCCACTGCCTGACAACTCTATGACTGAAGAAATACTTCCTAATATCTCTCTGACTCATTTGTGTCTTCAACTTCCAATTGTGGCCTCTTGTTTCTGTGTCCCCTCCCTGGAACATCCTGTCTTTGTCTACCTTGTCTATTCCATGCAGTATTTTATATGTCGTTATCATGTCTCCCCTGACCCTCCTGTCCTCCAGTGTCGTCAGGCCGATTTCCCTTAATCTTTCTTCATAGGACATTCCCCTTAGCTCTGGAACTAACCTTGTCGCAAACCTTTGTACTTTCTCTAGTTTCTTGACGTGCTTTATCAAGTGCGGATTCCAAACAGGTGCTGCATACTCCAGTATGGGCCTGACATACACGGTGTACAGTGTCTTGAACGATTCCTTACTAAGGTATCGGAATGCTGTTCTCAGGTTTGCCAGGCGCCCATATGCTGCAGCAGTTATCTGGTTGATGTGTGATTCCGGAGACATGCTCGGTGTTATACTCACCCCAAGATCTTTCTCCTTGAGTGAGGTTTGCAGTCTTTGGCCACCTAGCCTATACTCTGTCTGTGGTCTTCTGTGCCCTTCCCCTATCTTCATGACTTTGCATTTGGCAGGATTAAATTCGAGAAGCCATTTGCTGGACCAGGTGTCCAGTCTGTCCAGGTCTCTTTGAAGTCCTGCCTGGTCCTCATCTGATTTAATTCTCCTCATTAACTTCACATCATCTGTGTGTGCTTGTATGAGTGTGTGTGTGTGTGTGTGTGCTTGTCTGTTTGTGTGGCTTGTCTGGCTGTGTGTGTGTGCTTGTTTGAGGGTGTGTCTTTGCTTGTTTGGCTGTGCTGGCTGTGTGTTTGCTTGTCTGAGTGTGTGTGTGTGCTTGTCTGGCTTTGCTGACTGTGTGTGTGCTTGTCTAAGTGTTTGTGTGGCTTGTCTGACTGTGTGTGCTTCTCTGAGTATGTGTGTGTGTGTGTGTGTGTGTGTGTGTATTACGATGCAAATCTGCTGACTTTAGCAACGTAGTCGACAAAATGGAATTGTCTGAGTGTGTGTGTGTTTGATGGATGGAGATTGCGTCCATTGGTTGCCTTTCAATTGTTACCACTAATGTGTTTTGTAGAAGTTTCGTAATTATTCTGGGATTTATGAGTGTTAATTGCTAATTTTATCCACCAAATTGGCTTCCGTGCAGTAAGTGGAGCATATCTCCTATGACTGGTGAATCTGACTCAGGTTTGCTATCAAATAACCATATGTTACAACAGAGGTACGCAGAAGAACATCTCAGAATGCACAAAACGTTGAACCATGGAGTGGATGGATCACAGAAGCAGACCACACCGGTTCCACTCTTATCAACTAAGAACAGGAAACAGGCTACAGTGGGCTGTGTAGCTGACACTTTATTAATTTTATGGAAGAAATTGGGGAAAATAGAAATACTGGCTATGCTGGCTGATAATTTGTGAATACTTCATCCAGTCGACTTCAAATCTTCAGCACTGACGACTTAATATCACTTCTGAACGCCTTAAGACTGAAAATGCTCGTATATTTTGAGAAATTGAGCTATGTGTGTCTGTGATAACTGGAGAATGACTTTCTCATTGACAGTCAGTCTTCAAGGTTGGTGTTTCATAGTTAGGTTTAGTTTGATTGGGTTAGATTAGGTTAGACTGGGTTAGGTTAGGTTAGGTAAGGTAAATGTTTCCTGATGCGGGTCTTAGTCGTATGATGACCCACGGCTCAAGCTTTTGATCATCTGACCGAGGCCTTCCGCTGGCTTACCACTCGACCAGTAAGCCAGCAATAGTGCCAGAATTGGAATAATTAGAGATATCATTGTCTATACATTCACTTGTGAATGTTCCTTCTAATTGGCTCCACATCTTCAACACTGACATTTAAAAGCATGACAAACATATACCGCTCTCTGCACTATTCCTTTCGCGTCCATTGGGTTTATGAGATACTGGGATAGTTTTCTTGGATCACGCATCTGC
>NC_091332.1:10384066-10392689 GCF_038502225.1 Cherax quadricarinatus | reverse complement strand
TCCATCCTGTCATTTTTCTAGCAGATGCGATTGATACAGTGTTTTGGTCCTTGAAGGTGAGATCCTCCGACATGATCACTCCCAGGTCTTTGACGTTGGTTTTTCGCTCTATTTTGTGGCCGGAATTTGTTTTGTACTCTGATGAAGTTTTAATTTCCTCATGTTTACCATATCGGAGTAATTGAAATTTCTCATCGTTGAACTTCATATTGTGTGTAGTAGTAGTAACTGTCAGAGGCACTTGTCGATAAAGACTTTGCCTGTTTTGTGTTTGTGTGTGTGTTTAATATATGGGACAGTGATTAGTGTGACTGGAAACTTGGTAAACGTGAGTATTGATGAAGTTTTAGTTTTGAAGACTGGTAAGGCATTAATTAGTCTTGAGGGTTGGTTAGGAGTGCCAGGTGTCACAAGGTCTGGTGAGAGTGGCACTGTAAGAAGCACAGAGCCATTAACCTCTCCCAGGTTTCTCTCTCTCTCATACACACAAAAAAAGAACACCTAGCCTAACTGAATGGCTGGTGGGTCCTGAAGTGAATTATACTGCTGCTGGATGAGGTGTGTGGATGACAACACTAACCACAAACTGCTGCTAGATAAGATGCGTGGATTCAGGTAGTGTAGCGACACGTCTCATCCACCACACTGACGGATACGACGTGTTTGCCAAGGAACGGAAGCCATACGGTGAGGTCTGATGAGATGTATGGTTCCAGTAACTGTAGCAACATAGTGATGAATGAAGTGGTGTGAATCTGGTAACTCTAGCTATACAGTGGTGCTGGATCAGGTGAGTGAATCAGGTATGCAAGAGATGAAGGTATTTTAACCCTTACTAGTGTTCAGTCGAGGCGTGAGAGGAGGATAACTGAAGGTGTTCAATGAACGTGAGGAAAAATAGTGTATTGAACACTGTATAGAGGAAGGATAGCGTGTGCAAGTTGTTAATATGGGAATATAACAGCGCTATCTAATGTGAACATTATACTACATACATTATTACTATATCTCCATCTGCTCCATCTCGCATTATTATTTTTTTATTATTTATAGGGAGCAGCGCTTATTCCGTAGTTGTCGTAGAGCGCACAGAAAATTAATGTTAGCAGGTGTGTTTTCAAGGATGGGGGCGGGGACACCCAGTTCCCGAGATTAAAAGCGATTTACCAATATCATGATCCCCCTTGTGAGGATGTGAACCAGATAAACCATAGGAATACGCTGAGCTCATCAGCGGAGACGCAAGAGTTGCTGAGATGGAGAATGAGAGGGAATGCAGGCGGGCTGGAAGATAGCTAGTGCATCAGATCGGCGGCTGCCGGTGAACCTAAGTTAATGTTTATTGGGCAGAGAAGAAAAATTAGGCTGGAATTGGTGTCAGTTATAAACTACTGGACACTGAGGTCTAACCGCCTAAGATGTCTGTATAAACACCACCCGAGATGTCTGTATAAACACCACCCGAGATGTCTGTATAAACACCACCCGAGATGTCTGTATAAACACCACCACCAGAGATGTCTGTATGACCACCACCAGAGATGTCTGGCTGACGAAAAGGATGATTTGCACGAGTCAGGGTGAGGGTACAGAGTGAACCAGAGAAGGAACAGGAGGGTTGTTGAGGGAGGGGGATTGGGAAAAAGGAGGGTAAGAGAAGGTGGTGAGGGAGAGGAGAGGTGAAGGTGGGTGAAGAGTAGGTGATGCAGAGAGTGTGAGTGGGAGAGTTGTAATAAGGCGGGTGTGACCTACCCTCTCCTACCACTCGTCTCCTTCACAAACACATGTTTCCTTCACGGTGAAGCAACAGTCTAGAAAAAAAAAATGCAGCTGGGCTATTCAGGTCTAGCCCCATGCTTTTCACTGTGTGTACTTACCTATTTGTGGTTGCAGGGGATCAGGTCACAGCTACTGGCCTTGCCTCTCTCTCTCTCTCTCTCTCTCTCTCTCTCTCTCTCTCTCTCTCTCTCTCTCTCTCTCTCCCACTCTCTCTCTCCCACTCCCACTCTCTCTCTCCCACTCTCTCTCTCCCACTCTCTCTCTCCCACTCTCCCACTCCCTCCCTCTCTCTCCCTCCCTCTCTCTCCCTCCCTCTCTCTCCCGTGTGTACTCGCATATTTGTACTCGCCTGTTTGTTGTTATAGGAGTCAAGACCTAGCTCCTGGCCCCGCCTCGTCACTGATAGCTACTAGGTCCTCTCTCCCCCTGCTCCATGAGCTTTATCATACCTCGCCTTAAAACTATGTATGGTTCCTGCCTCCACTACATCACTTTCCAGACGATTCCACATCCTGACAATTCTGACTAAAGAAATACTTCCTAACGTGTCTTTGACTCGGATGAGTCTTCAACTTCCGATTGTGACCCCTTGTTTCTGTGTCCCATCTCTGGAACATCCTGTTTCTGCCCACCTTATCAATTCCTCGCAGTATTTTGTATGTCGTTATCATGTCTCCCCTAACTCTCCTGTCATCCAGTGTCGTCATGCCGATTTCCCTTAACCTTTCTTCGTAGGACATTCCCGTTGTTGTTGTTGTTGTTGTTGTTGTTGTTGTTGTTGTTGTTGTTGTTGTTGTTGTTGTTGTTGTTGTTGTTGTTGTTGTTGTTGTTGTTGTTGTTGTTGTTGTTGTTGTTGTTGTTGTTGTTGTTGTTGTTGTTGTTGTTGTTGTTGTTGTTGTTGTTGTTGTTGTTGTTGTTGTTGTTGTTGTTGTTGTTGTTGTTGTTGTTGTTGTTGTTGTTGTTGTTGTTGTTGAAATCGTAATGACACGTAGAAATGGTGTAGAAATATACCTAGTTGGATGAATCTTATTGTGGCTAGCTGGTCTAGTGGCTAACGCGACGGGCTGGAGTTTTGAGACTATGACCGCGGGTTCAATCCCGGCCGGGGGTATGGGTTGTTGTTGTTAGGTAAATTCATTACTTCTGTCTCCCGATTCACCGTTACCGGCTTTATAACCTAGGATTTAGGTCGCATTGTACCTTCTCTTGAAACCGTGTATAAGGTTGTTCATCAGATCTAAATTAATTTCATTACACTCACTGACCATCCTCTAGTAAGGGGCTCTTGATCCGGGGAGCTGGACTTGACTTCCCCTTCCTTAGATGGAATGTGATTGCCTCCCATTTCCCAGTCGCTGTATGAGACGTACGGATTTAGTGCTCCCTCATGAATGCAACTGAGCAACTCGACGCGTCTGGAATAACCTTATTACCCCTCCCAAGACGGGGCTTCCCATGTTGGCGACGGACTCTTCATCCAAGGCAGTGAAGTTTTCATCTCCTTCCTTGTATCAAACTCAGTTCCTGTTTGTAATGCGATATATGACCCTACCTCTTAAGTCTTTGTTCCCTTGCTTATAGATAGGTGTTTGATCCATCGTGGCGTCTTGTTGGTCCCGCCTGCGCCTGTAGCTTTAACGTGCTTTCTTATGCTCTGCTGCCTCACGGGTACAGCATACACCATCAGTATTATAATCAAAGTGCCTTTCTCTTATTCACCGTGTCTGGTTCTCAATATTTGTGTAGATCATTATGATGTATATGGTGGTGTTCCTCTCTTCCGGGGTTGTTAAGTTGGTTTAGTCTGCTGCTACATGTAGGTTAGTCCTTTCACTTCCACTTTCAGCTTCAGCCTTTGCATCTTCTCAAAACTTTATTCTCGCATGTTGTGTTGGTAGAGTATTTTGCCAGTAGAGCACGGAGAATCGAGGCTTCATCTTAAATTGCATGGAATCCCTTGTTACTTTTACATTTTCGCCAGTCACATGTTTGCTGGTTTTTGTCTGTACGTGTGTATGTTTGTGTGTGTATTAATGTGTACTGGCCCAGTTTTATTTGTTCCTGTGTAGTCTGCCCTCTACCACATTTTCTCTAACGCATTCTACTCACCAGCCTAATATTTAAAATGTACTTCCTAACGTCCTCATGGTTCATCTGCGTCTGTTCCCTCTCCCCCTCCTTGTTCTTTCATCTCCAATAGTCTGTCCCTATTCACTAAATATAACTCTGAATATTTTGTATGTTATGATCATATCCCCTCTGGTTACCCTTCTTCTTAAGTGTTAAGTTCCACAAGTCTCATTCTATGTAGTTAGTTTCACTCAGATTAAGTAGCCTCATGGCAAAACTTTACATCATTTCTAGTTTGTTGTATTAGGTGCAGGTTCTGTGCTGGTGCTACACTATGAGCCTAACGTACCTTATGTATAATTACCTAAATGAATCTTTGTTCAGGTTTTATGATGTTTTTAGCTATTCTAAGTTTTGCAGTTGACTCTTGAATAACACGAGGTTGAACTGCGCGGGTTCACTTATAAGCGGAGTTTTTTTAATAAGTATATTGGATTTTTTTTTTTGCGACCGAAAAAATTAGAAAAAATAGGTATGTCATGAATACATAAAATATATGTAGATACTAATCTATTTTATAATTTACTGCCATAAAATATACACAAATCTATTAGTTAAAATTGATCAAAACTTGCGCGCACAATTACAAGTCGTACAATGTTCCATTCGCAGTCGAGAGAAATATAAACAAACGTAAAGCTGCAATATTAAATCATGAATATAACTTTATATTTCACATATTTTCATTTTTGATGTCTAGTGTTAGTTGGTAATACGTATAATAACATCTACAGTGTTTTGTATCATGTAAGAATCGTTAAGGCTTCCTCCACTCAACAGTAGGCCATAAGTAGTTAAGTTTTTGAGGAGGCTTAAGTTATACTGGTGGCCTGGTGGTTAACGCTCTCGCTTCACACGGTGAGGGCCTGGGTTCGATTCCCAGCCAGAGTAGAAACATTGGACGTGTTTCTTTCCACCTGTTGTCTATGTTCCCCATCAGTAAAATGGGTACCTGGGTGTTAGTCGACTGGTGTGGGTCGCATCCTGGGACACTGACCTAAGGAGGCCTGGTCACAGACCGGGCCGCGGGGGCGTTGACCCCCGGAACTCTCTCCAGATAAACCTCCAGAATCCAGATACGCGGATTTTCGACTGTTGGGGAACTCGAGCCCCAAACCCAGCTATGTTCCAGGGTCAACTGTACTGCTAAAGTTACGCCATTCGTCTGCACTGGTGGTGATATACTTTGTACAATGTTTACGCTGGTGTGTCAGGTTCACAGTATTTTAATAACCGTTGGTATTTACAGTAACAGAAGTGATAGTGGTTTTTGACCTTCAGGTTATAAATTGTATAGTCGTAGTTTTGGCGCGCGCACTTTAATTTTATTTCGTAATTTTATTTCGTGTTTTTTATGGATATTTGTGGTACCACTAATACAGTGTTGCATAAGTTATTTAAAAGTTGTTGCCTCTTGTTCTCCCTAGTGGCGACACCAGGAAAAGTACCTTGTCTTCTCTGACATCCTTGTATCAGAGAAACACTTGGAAAAGCACGGAATCCCCATCTAGGTGCGACTTGTTTTGCATCAGAACCATTATCTTGTGGTCAAGTGTTTTGTGATGTGATAAAAGAAATATTTGAAAGCTATTTTTAACTAGATTAACATAAGTTTTTAATTAGTGTACATTTTCACTAATATAGCACAGGTTTTTCATTAACTAGTATAGCATCCAGTAATTCTTTAATTCAATTATGTTTACCTAGTTTCGTTGTCTTGGTTTTAAGACAACACTTATCTTTATGGTACCTGTTTTCACTTTCACCTATTTTCTTTATTAGTCAATTATCAACATTACATTCCATCATCCA
The DNA here is from genome assembly GCF_038502225.1 of Cherax quadricarinatus. Classification (NCBI taxonomy): domain Eukaryota; kingdom Metazoa; phylum Arthropoda; class Malacostraca; order Decapoda; family Parastacidae; genus Cherax; species Cherax quadricarinatus. The sequence goes on along the minus strand of NC_091332.1, from coordinate 10,386,968 downwards.
TTTAATACTCCAAGTGATCAATTAGTCTAAATCATCTTGATAAGTGTTGCTACTATGTTAGCCATTGATGTCTCCGGGGATGATGACCCACCGCTCTCTGCTCTCGGTCAAGACCTGGTTGATGTCTTTCACAATCAGGCTATTGTTGCCAGCAGATGGTGAGAGCCGGAAAAACGGTGAGTCAGTGACACTGCATGCGAAACCTCACTCAGTAAAAGGCTTAAATTCATCGACGTACTGTTAGCTGCATGTATTATGAGGAACAAACCACAGCTGGGGTGATCAGGCAGTGATAGGCAGGAATGTGTCGAGTACTCTTCCTATCTCTCTTTTACTATATTAACAAAATGTTTCATTTCCATGTATCTGCCAAGTTACCAAATTTATATAGTGTCAAAGATAATCCAGACTGGATAACGTTACCTTCTCTGCCTTCATAACCCGTGACACTTCAAGACCTGCGGCTTTATTTTGGTCATTTTCTCTTAATTCGAATATTTTCTGGTTATTTCAGTGGGATCTACTTCATTCATGTGACAATAGTTTGGTTGGAACAATCCACATCTTAGCCTTGGCTCTCCTCACCTCTTCTCCTGACATGCCTTCTCGCTTCTCACTCCCTCCAGTATTTCTCACGTACTTGAATTTTAATTCCTCCACTTTATCATATAATGTATGAACCAGTGCCGTCAAGTGCTCGAATGATCACCGATTAGTTTGAGACTGATTCTCAAAAGACAAAAAAAAAAAAAAAAATGCTTAGATTCAGAATCAGAAAACCGAGGTACAAGTGACACCGATTTCTGAACACTGAAATTCATCAGTATTAAGCCGAAACTGTCTCCTCGACTTTTCCCTATGAAATTCATCCTTAGCAAAGGCACGTTATTCCCTGGTTTGCTCAAGATAAATTTTCTCCTTAGTTCCAGGTAGTTCATGCTGAGGGAATTGAACTGTTCTCAGTTATTTAGGTTTCTAACCTCGTACAAGCAGTGGACGTTCTCTCTACGCCCTCAGGGGGTTTTCTATTCATATTTCACATTTTACTTTTTTTTCCTCCTCCGAAGCATTTTTTAGGAATTCTAAATTTTCCATCAAAAGTGACAGTGACAGTTAAATATTTTAATACCCCCCCCCCTCTCTCTCTCTCTCATAGATTATATATATATATATATATATATATATATATATATATATATATATATATATATATATATATATATATATATATATATATATATATTATATATATATATATATATATATATATATATATATATATATATATATATATATATATATATATATATACACACACATTAAAAATCTAATTTGTACTTCCTGTTCTTGTAGAACAAGGGACATGTTCTTTTACACTAAAACCTTCTATGTTCTTGATTATTTTATTAATTTGTTTAAGGTCAAAGAAGACTTGTGTTGTGACTCGTGTAAAGTTAAGCGCCACCTGTTGTGTTAAAATGTTAATAACCTACTGAAGTCGTAGAGTAATGTTAATAACCTGCTGTAGTGATACAGTAATGTTAATAACCTGCTGTAGTGATACAGTAATGTTAATAACCTGCTGTAGTGATACAGTAATGTTAATAACCTGCTGTAGTGATGAACTCAGATTAATAGGTGTTGTGGTGACAGAGGTCACGACCTGTGTCGAAGAGGCAGCACGTGTGTCATTATATTGAATATAATAATATTCAGGTCGTCCAAAATACACATAATAAAAAAGTGAAAGATTTCATATAAATTATTTTGAAAAGGCAATCAGAAGTGACTATCTCGAAATGTTTTAAATAATAGAACACAATTCGTTATTAAAAAAATAAGACTGTGTGTGATATATATATATATATATATATATATATATATATATATATATATATATATATATATATATATATATATATATATATATATATATATAAAAATGTAAAAAGAGAGCAAATGAGAGAGTGGGTGAGATGTTATCAACAAATTTCGTTGAAAATAAGAAAAAGTTTTGGAGTGAGATTAACAAGTTAAGAAAGCCTAGAGAACAAATGGATTTGTCAGTTAAAAATAGGAGAGGAGAGTTATTAAATGGAGAGTTAGAGGTATTGGGAAGATGGAAGGAATATTTTGAGGAATTGTTAAATGTTGATGAAGATAGGGAAGCTGTGATTTCGTGTATAGGGCAAGGAGGAATAACATCTTGTAGGAGTGAGGAAGAGCCAGTTGTGAGTGTGGGGGAAGTTCGTGAGGCAGTAGGTAAAATGAAAGGGGGTAAGGCAGCCGGGATTGATGGGATAAAGATAGAAATGTTAAAAGCAGGTGGGGATATAGTTTTGGAGTGGTTGGTGCAATTATTTAATAAATGTATGGAAGAGGGTAAGGTACCTAGGGATTGGCAGAGAGCATGCATAGTTCCTTTGTATAAAGGCAAAGGGGATAAAAGAGAGTGCAAAAAATTATAGGGGGATAAGTCTGTTGAGTGTACCTGGTAAAGTGTATGGTAGAGTTATAATTGAAAGAATTAAGAGTAAGACGGAGAATAGGATAGCAGATGAACAAGGAGGCTTTAGGAAAGGTAGGGGGTGTGTGGACCAGGTGTTTACAGTGAAAACATATAAGTGAACAGTATTTAGATAAGGCTAAAGAGGTCTTTGTGGCATTTATGGATTTGGAAAAGGCGTATGACAGGGTGGATAGGGGGGCAATGTGGCAGATGTTGCAAGTGTATGGTGTAGGAGGTAGGTTACTGAAAGCAGTGAAGAGTTTTTTACGAGGATAGTGAGGCTCAAGTTAGAGTATGTAGGAAAGAAGGAAATTTTTTCCCAGTAAAAGTAGGCCTTAGACAAGGATGTGTGATGTCACCGTGGTTGTTTAATATATTTATAGATGGGGTTGT
>NC_091332.1:10314066-10379066 GCF_038502225.1 Cherax quadricarinatus | reverse complement strand
TTGGGTGAAACACGAGTACTGTTTCCTAGGCGTTGTATGACCCCTACGGGCTTACCGCTTGTCTGCAAATATGAAAAAGATAAAAATGTTTTTGGATTTGTCAATAAGACTTTCACTTTTTTTTTTAATTTCTGGTACACCACACACTGTTGCTTTTACTATCAGTGTGTGTGTGTGTGTGTGTGTGTGTGTGTGCGAGAGAGAGAGAGAGAGAAGGGGGGAGAGTGACAGACAGGGAGAGAATGAGCAGGAGTGAAAGAGGAAGTTACCCAACTAAGGCCAAGGAGAGCCTCTCCTCTTGATTATTAAGCTTGTATATTTTTCTCTCTGTGTCTCTGTCTCTCTCTGCCTCTCTCTCTCTGCCTCTCTCTCTCTGCCTCTCTCTCTCTGCCTCTCTCTCTGCCTCTCTCTCTGCCTCTCTCTGCCTCTCTGCCTCTCTCTCTGCCTCTGCCTCTCTCTGCCTCCTCTGCCTCTCTCTCTCCTCTCTCTGCCTCTCTCTCCTCTCTCTGCTCTCTGCTCCTCTCTCTGCCTCTCTCTGCTCTCTCGCCTCTCTCTGCCTCTGCCTCCTCTGCTCTGCCTCTCTGCCTCTCCTCTGCCTCTCCTCTCTTCTCTCCCTCTCCCCCTCCCCCTCCTCTGCCTCTCTGCCTCTCTCCTGCTCTCTCTGCCTCTCTCTGCTCTCTGCCTCTCTCTCTCTCCTCTCTCTCTCTGCTCTGCTCTCTGCCTCTCTCTGCTCTCTCCTCTCTGCTCTGCCTCTCTCTCTCTCTGGGCCTCTCTGCCCCTCTCCTCCTCTCTCTCTGCCTCTCTCTGCCGCTCTCTCGCTTCCTCTCTCTGCCTCTCTCTGCCTCTCTCTGCCTCTCTCTCTCTGCCTCTCTCTCTCTGCCTCTGCCTCTCTCTGCCTCTCTCTCTCTCTCTCTCTCTCTCTCTCTCTCTCTCTCTCTCTCTCTCTCTCTCTCTGGGGTGATTAAAATTGGATAATTACACTACTGATGATGACTTATAATTTTATTAACGAGACTGAGTTACCTGCACTCTAAGGCAGACTGATATGCTTCCTCTGTACCACTGTTCCTCTGTACCACCGTACCATTGTTCATTTGTACCACCGTACCATTGTTCCTCTGTACCACTGTTCATCTGTATTACCGTACAATTGTTCCTATGTACCATTGTTCCTCTGTACCACTGTTCATCTGTACCACCATACCATTGTTCCTCTGTACAAATGTTCGTCTACCTGTCTGTACTACTGTTCCTCTACCTTCTTGTACCACTGTTCCTCTCTATCAATGTTTTTGTACCAGTGTTCAGATAATGGCACTAGTGTGGCGAGTGAGGGCACTGTGTATAGAGTGGTGCCACTCACCACAGTTATTAAGAGCTTCCTTTTCCGTATTTAAACACCGCGTTATTATTTGTTCATCACGATTTAGGCTTTTTGTTCCTGTGGCTATAAGATTAGAGAAAGCGACCGTAGGTAGTGTCGTGAAGCGCCTCAGGTGTGTCATTGTTTACCTTGCTGTAAACCTGCGACTTGTATACCAGTCTCACAAGTGTAATGGTGAGGTTTTTCAGAGGTAACAAACACTGCCACCAGCATCACACTCCTCAGTGGTGACAAACACTGCCACCAGCATCACACTCCTCAGTGGTGACAAACACTGCCACCAGCATCACACTCCTCAGTGGTGACAAACACTGCCACCAGCATCACACTCCTCAGTGGTGTGCCACCAGCAACACTCCTCAGTGGTGCCACCAGCATCACACTCCTCAGTGGTGACAAACACTGCCACCAGCATCACACTCCTCAGTGGTGACAAACACTGCCACCAGCATCACACTCCTCAGTGGTGACAAACACTGCCACCAGCATCACACTCCTCAGTGGTGACAAACACTGCCACCAGCATCACACTCCTCAGTGGTGACAAACACTGCCACCAGCATCACACTCCTCAGTGGTGACAAACACTGCCACCAGCATCACACTCCTCAGTGGTGACAAACACTGCCACCAGCATCACACTCCTCAGTGGTGACAAACACTGCCACCAGCATCACACTCCTCACTGGTGACAAACACTGCCACCAGCATCACACTCCTCAGTGGTGACAAACACTGCCACCAGCATCACACTCCTCAGTGGTGACAAACACTGCCACCAGCATCACACTTCTCAGTGGTGACAAACACTGCCACCAGCATCACACTCCTCAGTGGTGACAAACACTGCCACCAGCATCACACTCCTCAGTGGTGACAAACACTGCCACCAGCATCACACTTCTCAGTGGTGACAAACACTGCCACCAGCATCACACTCCTCAGTGGTGACAAACACTGCCACCAGCATCACACTCCTCAGTGGTGACAAACACTGCCACCAGCATCACACTCCTCAGTGGTGACAAACACTGCCACCAGCATCACACTTCTCACAGGTGACAAACACTGCCACCAGCATCACACTCCTCAGTGGTGACAAACACTGCCACCAGCATCACACTCCTCAGTGGTGACAAACACTGCCACCAGCATCACACTCCTCAGTGGTGACAAACACTGCCACCAGCATCACACTCCTCAGTGGTGACAAACACTGCCACCAGCATCACACTCCTCAGTGGTGACAAACACTGCCACCAGCATCACACTCCTCAGTGGTGACAAACACTGCCACCAGCATCACACTCCTCAGTGGTGACAAACACTGCCACCAGCATCACACTCCTCAGTGGTGACAAACACTGCCACCAGCATCACACTCCTCAGTGGTGACAAACACTGCCACCAGCATCACACTCCTCAGTGGTGACAAACACTGCCACCAGCATCACACTCCTCAGTGGTGACAAACACTGCCACCAGCATCACACTCCTCAGTGGTGACAAACACTGCCACCAGCATCACACTCCTCAGTGGTGACAAACACTGCCACCAGCATCACACTCCTCAGTGGTGACAAACACTGCCACCAGCATCACACTCCTCAGTGGTGACAAACACTGCCACCAGCATCACACTCCTCAGTGGTGACAAACACTGCCACCAGCATCACACTCCTCAGTGGTGACAAACACTGCCACCAGCATCACACTCCTCAGTGGTGACAAACACTGCCACCAGCATCACACTCCTCAGTGGTGACAAACACTGCCACCAGCATCACACTCCTCAGTGGTGACAAACACTGCCACCAGCATCACACTCCTCAGTGGTGACAAACACTGCCACCAGCATCACACTCCTCAGTGGTGACAAACACTGCCACCAGCATCACACTCCTCAGTGGTGACAAACACTGCCACCAGCATCACACTCCTCAGTGGTGACAAACACTGCCACCAGCATCACACTCCTCAGTGGTGACAAACACTGCCACCAGCATCACACTCCTCAGTGGTGACAAACACTGCCACCAGCATCACACTTCTCAGTGGTGACAAACACTGCCACCAGCATCACACTCCTCAGTGGTGACAAACACTGCCACCAGCATCACACTCCTCAGTGGTGACAAACACTGCCACCAGCATCACACTCCTCAGTGGTGACAAACACTGCCACCAGCATCACACTTCCTCAGTGGTGACAAACACTGCCACCAGCATCACACTCCTCAGTGGTGACAAACACTGCCACCAGCATCACACTTCTCAGTGGTGACAAACACTGCCACCAGCATCACACTCCTCAGTGGTGACAAACACTGCCACCAGCATCACACTCCTCAGTGGTGACAAACACTGCCACCAGCATCACACTCCTCAGTGGTGACAAACACTGCCACCAGCATCACACTCCTCAGTGGTGACAAACACTGCCACCAGCATCACACTCCTCAGTGGTGACAAACACTGCCACCAGCATCACACTCCTCAGTGGTGACAAACACTGCCACCAGCATCACACTCCTCACTGGTGACAAACACTGCCACCAGCATCACACTCCTCAGTGGTGACAAACACTGCCACCAGCATCACACTCCTCAGTGGTGACAAACACTGCCACCAGCATCACACTCTCAGTGGTGACAAACACTGCCACCAGCATCACACTCCTCAGTGGTGACAAACACTGCCACCAGCATCACACTCCTCAGTGGTGACAAACACTGCCACCAGCATCACACTCCTCAGTGGTGACAAACACTGCCACCAGCATCACACTCCTCAGTGGTGACAAACACTGCCACCAGCATCACACTCCTCAGTGGTGACAAACACTGCCACCAGCATCACACTCCTCAGTGGTGACAAACACTGCCACCAGCATCACACTCCTCAGTGGTGACAAACACTGCCACCAGCATCACACTCCTCAGTGGTGACAAACACTGCCACCAGCATCACACTCCTCAGTGGTGACAAACACTGCCACCAGCATCACACTCCTCAGTGGTGACAAACACTGCCACCAGCATCACACTCCTCAGTGGTGACAAACACTGCCACCAGCATCACACTCCTCAGTGGTGACAAACACTGCCACCAGCATCACACTCCTCAGTGGTGACAAACACTGCCACCAGCATCACACTCCTCAGTGGTGACAAACACTGCCACCAGCATCACACTCCTCAGTGGTGACAAACACTGCCACCAGCATCACACTCCTCAGTGGTGACAAACACTGCCACCAGCATCACACTCCTCAGTGGTGACAAACACTGCCACCAGCATCACACTCCTCAGTGGTGACAAACACTGCCACCAGCATCACACTCCTCAGTGGTGACAAACACTGCCACCAGCATCACACTCCTCAGTGGTGACAAACACTGCCACCAGCATCACACTCCTCAGTGGTGACAAACACTGCCACCAGCATCACACTCCTCAGTGGTGACAAACACTGCCACCAGCATCACACTCCTCAGTGGTGACAAACACTGCCACCAGCATCACACTCCTCAGTGGTGACAAACACTGCCACCAGCATCACACTCCTCAGTGGTGACAAACACTGCCACCAGCATCACACTCCTCAGTGGTGACAAACACTGCCACCAGCATCACACTCCTCAGTGGTGACAAACACTGCCACCAGCATCACACTCCTCAGTGGTGACAAACACTGCCACCAGCATCACACTCCTCAGTGGTGACAAACACTGCCACCAGCATCACACTCCTCAGTGGTGACAAACACTGCCACCAGCATCACACTCCTCAGTGGTGACAAACACTGCCACCAGCATCACACTCCTCAGTGGTGACAAACACTGCCACCAGCATCACACTTCTCAGTGGTGACAAACACTGCCACCAGCATCACACTCCTCAGTGGTGACAAACACTGCCACCAGCATCACACTCCTCAGTGGTGACAAACACTGCCACCAGCATCACACAGTGGTGACAAACACTCAGTGGTGACAAACACTGCCACCAGCATCACACTCCTCAGTGGTGACAAACACTGCCACCAGCATCACACTTCTCAGTGGTGACAAACACTGCCACCAGCATCACACTCCTCAGTGGTGACAAACACTGCCACCAGCATCACACTCCTCAGTGGTGACAAACACTGCCACCAGCATCACACTCCTCAGTGGTGACAAACACTGCCACCAGCATCACACTCCTCAGTGGTGACAAACACTGCCACCAGCATCACACTCCTCAGTGGTGACAAACACTGCCACCAGCATCACACTCCTCAGTGGTGACAAACACTGCCACCAGCATCACACTCCTCACTGGTGACAAACACTGCCACCAGCATCACACTCCTCAGTGGTGACAAACACTGCCACCAGCATCACACTTCTCAGTGGTGACAAACACTGCCACCAGCATCACACTTCTCACAGGTGACAAACACTGCCACCAGCATCACACTCCTCAGTGGTGACAAACACTGCCACCAGCATCACACTCCTCAGTGGTGACAAACACTGCCACCAGCATCACACTCCTCAGTGGTGACAAACACTGCCACCAGCATCACACTCCTCAGTGGTGACAAACACTGCCACCAGCATCACACTCCTCAGTGGTGACAAACACTGCCACCAGCATCACACTCCTCAGTGGTGACAAACACTGCCACCAGCATCACACTCCTCAGTGGTGACAAACACTGCCACCAGCATCACACTCCTCAGTGGTGACAAACACTGCCACCAGCATCACACTCCTCAGTGGTGACAAACACTGCCACCAGCATCACACTCCTCAGTGGTGACAAACACTGCCACCAGCATCACACTTCTCACTGGTGACAAACACTGCCACCAGCATCACACTTCTCACTGGTGACAAACACTGCCACCAGCATCACACTCCTCACTGGTGACAAACACTGCCACCAGCATCACACTCCTCACTGGTGACAAACACTGCCACCAGCATCACACTCCTCACTGGTGACAAACACTGCCACCAGCATCACACTTCTCACTGGTGACAAACACTGCCACCAGCATCACACTCCTCACTGGTGACAAACACTGCCACCAGCATCACACTCCTCACTGGTGACAAACACTGCCACCAGCATCACACTTCTCACTGGTGACAAACACTGCCACCAGCATCACACTTCTCACTGGTGACAAACACTGCCACCAGCATCACACTCCTCACTGGTGACAAACACTGCCACCAGCATCACACTTCTCACTGGTGACAAACACTGCCACCAGCATCACACTTCTCACTGGTGACAAACACTGCCACCAGCATCACACTCCTCAGTGGTGACAAACACTGCCACCAGCATCACACTCCTCAGTGGTGACAAACACTGCCACCAGCATCACACTCCTCAGTGGTGACAAACACTGCCACCAGCATCACACTCCTCACTGGTGACAAACACTGCCACCAGCATCACACTCCTCACTGGTGACAAACACTGCCACCAGCATCACACTTCTCAGTGGTGACAAACACTGCCACCAGCATCACACTTCTCAGTGGTGACAAACACTGCCACCAGCATCACACTTCTCAGTGGTGACAAACACTGCCACCAGCATCACACTTCTCAGTGGTGACAAACACTGCCACCAGCATCACACTTCTCAGTGGTGACAAACACTGCCACCAGCATCACACTTCTCAGTGGTGACAAACACTGCCACCAGCATCACACTTCTCAGTGGTGACAAACACTGCCACCAGCATCACACTCCTCACTGGTGACAAACACTGCCACCAGCATCACACTCCTCACTGGTGACAAACACTGCCACCAGCATCACACTTCTCACTGGTGACAAACACTGCCACCAGCATCACACTCCTCAGTGGTGACAAACACTGCCACCAGCATCACACTTCTCACTGGTGACAAACACTGCCACCAGCATCACACTCCTCACTGGTGACAAACACTGCCACCAGCATCACACTCCTCAGTGGTGACAAACACTGCCACCAGCATCACACTCCTCACTGGTGACAAACACTGCCACCAGCATCACACTCCTCAGTGGTGACAAACACTGCCACCAGCATCACACTTCTCAGTGGTGACAAACACTGCCACCAGCATCACACTCCTCAGTGGTGACAAACACTGCCACCAGCATCACACTCCTCAGTGGTGACAAACACTGCCACCAGCATCACACTCCTCAGTGGTGACAAACACTGCCACCAGCATCACACTCCTCACTGGTGACAAACACTGCCACCAGCATCACACTTCTCACTGGTGACAAACACTGCCACCAGCATCACACTTCTCACTGGTGACAAACACTGCCACCAGCATCACACTTCTCACTGGTGACAAACACTGCCACCAGCATCACACTCCTCAGTGGTGACAAACACTGCCACCAGCATCACACTCCTCACTGGTGACAAACACTGCCACCAGCATCACACTTCTCACTGGTGACAAACACTGCCACCAGCATCACACTTCTCACTGGTGACAAACACTGCCACCAGCATCACACTTCTCACTGGTGACAAACACTGCCACCAGCATCACACTTCTCACTGGTGACAAACACTGCCACCAGCATCACACTTCTCACTGGTGACAAACACTGCCACCAGCATCACACTTCTCACTGGTGACAAACACTGCCACCAGCATCACACTTCTCACTGGTGACAAACACTGCCACCAGCATCACACTTCTCACTGGTGACAAACACTGCCACCAGCATCACACTTCTCACTGGTGACAAACACTGCCACCAGCATCACACTTCTCACTGGTGACAAACACTGCCACCAGCATCACACTTCTCACTGGTGACAAACACTGCCACCAGCATCACACTTCTCACTGGTGACAAACACTGCCACCAGCATCACACTTCTCACTGGTGACAAACACTGCCACCAGCATCACACTCCTCAGTGGTGACAAACACTGCCACCAGCATCACACTCCTCAGTGGTGACAAACACTGCCACCAGCATCACACTCCTCAGTGGTGACAAACACTGCCACCAGCATCACACTCCTCAGTGGTGACAAACACTGCCACCAGCATCACACTCCTCACTGGTGACAAACACTGCCACCAGCATCACACTTCTCACTGGTGACAAACACTGCCACCAGCATCACACTTCTCACTGGTGACAAACACTGCCACCAGCATCACACTTCTCACTGGTGACAAACACTGCCACCAGCATCACACTCCTCAGTGGTGACAAACACTGCCACCAGCATCACACTCCTCACTGGTGACAAACACTGCCACCAGCATCACACTTCTCACTGGTGACAAACACTGCCACCAGCATCACACTTCTCACTGGTGACAAACACTGCCACCAGCATCACACTTCTCACTGGTGACAAACACTGCCACCAGCATCACACTTCTCACTGGTGACAAACACTGCCACCAGCATCACACTTCTCACTGGTGACAAACACTGCCACCAGCATCACACTTCTCACTGGTGACAAACACTGCCACCAGCATCACACTTCTCACTGGTGACAAACACTGCCATCAGCATCACACTTCTCACTGGTGACAAACACTGCCACCAGCATCACACTTCTCACTGGTGACAAACACTGCCACCAGCATCACACTTCTCACTGGTGACAAACACTGCCACCAGCATCACACTTCTCACTGGTGACAAACACTGCCACCAGCATCACACTTCTCACTGGTGACAAACACTGCCACCAGCATCACACTTCTCACTGGTGACAAACACTGCCACCAGCATCACACTCCTCAGTGGTGACAAACACTGCCACCAGCATCACACTCCTCAGTGGTGACAAACACTGCCACCAGCATCACACTCCTCAGTGGTGACAAACACTGCCACCAGCATCACACTCCTCAGTGGTGACAAACACTGCCACCAGCATCACACTTCTCACTGGTGACAAACACTGCCACCAGCATCACACTTCTCACTGGTGACAAACACTGCCACCAGCATCACACTTCTCACTGGTGACAAACACTGCCACCAGCATCACACTTCTCACTGGTGACAAACACTGCCACCAGCATCACACTTCTCACTGGTGACAAACACTGCCACCAGCATCACACTTCTCACTGGTGACAAACACTGCCACCAGCATCACACTTCTCACTGGTGACAAACACTGCCACCAGCATCACACTTCTCACTGGTGACAAACACTGCCACCAGCATCACACTCCTCAGTGGTGACAAACACTGCCACCAGCATCACACTCCTCAGTGGTGACAAACACTGCCACCAGCATCACACTCCTCACTGGTGACAAACACTGCCACCAGCATCACACTCCTCACTGGTGACAAACACTGCCACCAGCATCACACTCCTCACTGGTGACAAACACTGCCACCAGCATCACACTCCTCACTGGTGACAAACACTGCCACCAGCATCACACTCCTCACTGGTGACAAACACTGCCACCAGCATCACACTCCTCACTGGTGACAAACACTGCCACCAGCATCACACTCCTCACTGGTGACAAACACTGCCACCAGCATCACACTCCTCAGTGGTGACAAACACTGCCACCAGCATCACACTCCTCAGTGGTGACAAACACTGCCACCAGCATCACACTCCTCAGTGGTGACAAACACTGCCACCAGCATCACACTCCTCACTGGTGACAAACACTGCCACCAGCATCACACTCCTCACTGGTGACAAACACTGCCACCAGCATCACACTCCTCAGTGGTGACAAACACTGCCACCAGCATCACACTCCTCAGTGGTGACAAACACTGCCACCAGCATCACACTCCTCAGTGGTGACAAACACTGCCACCAGCATCACACTCCTCACTGGTGACAAACACTGCCACCAGCATCACACTCCTCACTGGTGACAAACACTGCCACCAGCATCACACTCCTCACTGGTGACAAACACTGCCACCAGCATCACACTCCTCACTGGTGACAAACACTGCCACCAGCATCACACTCCTCAGTGGTGACAAACACTGCCACCAGCATCACACTCCTCACTGGTGACAAACACTGCCACCAGCATCACACTCCTCAGTGGTGACAAACACTGCCACCAGCATCACACTCCTCAGTGGTGACAAACACTGCCACCAGCATCACACTCCTCACTGGTGACAAACACTGCCACCAGCATCACACTCCTCACTGGTGACAAACACTGCCACCAGCATCACACTCCTCACTGGTGACAAACACTGCCACCAGCATCACACTCCTCACAGGTGACAAACACTGCCACCAGCATCACACTTCTCACTGGTGACAAACACTGCCACCAGCATCACACTTCTCACTGGTGACAAACACTGCCACCAGCATCACACTTCTCACTGGTGACAAACACTGCCACCAGCATCACACTCCTCAGTGGTGACAAACACTGCCACCAGCATCACACTCCTCAGTGGTGACAAACACTGCCACCAGCATCACACTCCTCAGTGGTGACAAACACTGCCACCAGCATCACACTCCTCAGTGGTGACAAACACTGCCACCAGCATCACACTCCTCAGTGGTGACAAACACTGCCACCAGCATCACACTTCTCACAGGTGACAAACACTGCCACCAGCATCACACTCCTCAGTGGTGACAAACACTGACACCAGCATCACACTCCTCAGTGGTGACAAACACTGCCACCAGCATCACACTCCTCAGTGGTGACAAACACTGCCACCAGCATCACACTCCTCAGTGGTGACAAACACTGCCACCAGCATCACACTCCTCAGTGGTGACAAACACTGCCACCAGCATCACACTCCTCAGTGGTGACAAACACTGCCACCAGCATCACACTCCTCAGTGGTGACAAACACTGCCACCAGCATCACACTTCTCACAGGTGACAAACACTGCCACCAGCATCACACTCCTCAGTGGTGACAAACACTGCCACCAGCATCACACTTCTCACTGGTGACAAACACTGCCACCAGCATCACACTTCTCACTGGTGACAAACATTGCCACCAGCATCACACTCCTCAGTGGTGACAAACACTGCCACCAGCATCACACTCCTCAGTGGTGACAAACACTGCCACCAGCATCACACTCCTCAGTGGTGACAAACACTGCCACCAGCATCACACTCCTCAGTGGTGACAAACACTGCCACCAGCATCACACTTCTCACTGGTGACAAACACTGCCACCAGCATCACACTTCTCACTGGTGACAAACACTGCCACCAGCATCACACTTCTCACTGGTGACAAACACTGCCACCAGCATCACACTCCTCAGTGGTGACAAACACTGCCACCAGCATCACACTCCTCAGTGGTGACAAACACTGCCACCAGCATCACACTCCTCAGTGGTGACAAACACTGCCACCAGCATCACACTTCTCACTGGTGACAAACACTGCCACCAGCATCACACTCCTCACTGGTGACAAACACTGCCACCAGCATCACACTCCTCAGTGGTGACAAACACTGCCACCAGCATCACACTCCTCAGTGGTGACAAACACTGCCACCAGCATCACACTCCTCAGTGGTGACGAACACTGCCACCAGCATCACACTCCTCAGTGGTGACAAACACTGCCACCAGCATCACACTCCTCAGTGGTGACAAACACTGCCACCAGCATCACACTTCTCACAGGTGACAAACACTGCCACCAGCATCACACTCCTCAGTGGTGACAAACACTGCCACCAGCATCACACTTCTCACTGGTGACAAACACTGCCACCAGCATCACACTTCTCACTGGTGACAAACACTGCCACCAGCATCACACTCCTCAGTGGTGACAAACACTGCCACCAGCATCACACTCCTCAGTGGTGACAAACACTGCCACCAGCATCACACTCCTCAGTGGTGACAAACACTGCCACCAGCATCACACTCCTCAGTGGTGACAAACACTGCCACCAGCATCACACTTCTCACTGGTGACAAACACTGCCACCAGCATCACACTTCTCACTGGTGACAAACACTGCCACCAGCATCACACTTCTCACTGGTGACAAACACTGCCACCAGCATCACACTCCTCAGTGGTGACAAACACTGCCACCAGCATCACACTCCTCAGTGGTGACAAACACTGCCACCAGCATCACACTCCTCAGTGGTGACAAACACTGCCACCAGCATCACACTTCTCACTGGTGACAAACACTGCCACCAGCATCACACTCCTCAGTGGTGACAAACACTGCCACCAGCATCACACTCCTCAGTGGTGACAAACACTGCCACCAGCATCACACTCCTCACTGGTGACAAACACTGCCACCAGCATCACACTCCTCACTGGTGACAAACACTGCCACCAGCATCACACTCCTCACTGGTGACAAACACTGCCACCAGCATCACACTTCTCAGTGGTGACAAACACTGCCACCAGCATCACACTCCTCACTGGTGACAAACACTGCCACCAGCATCACACTCCTCAGTGGTGACAAACACTGCCACCAGCATAACACTTCTCAGTGGTGACAAACACTGCCACCAGCATCACTCCTCAGTGGTGACAAACACTGCCACCAGCATCACACTTCTCAGTGGTGACAAACACTGCCACCAGCATCACACTCCTCAGTGGTGACAAACACTGCCACCAGCATCACACTTCTCACAGGTGACAAACACTGCCACCAGCATCACACTTCTCACTGGTGACAAACACTGCCACCAGCATCACACTCCTCAGTGGTGACAAACACTGCCACCAGCATCACACTCCTCAGTGGTGACAAACACTGCCACCAGCATCACACTTCTCACAGGTGACAAACACTGCCACCAGCATCACACTCCTCAGTGGTGACAAACACTGCCACCAGCATCACACTTCTCACAGGTGACAAACACTGCCACCAGCATCACACTTCTCACAGGTGACAAACACTGCCACCAGCATCACACTTCTCACAGGTGACAAACACTGCCACCAGCATCACACTTCTCACAGGTGACAAACACTGCCACCAGCATCACACTCCTCAGTGGTGACAAACACTGCCACCAGCATCACACTCCTCACTGGTGACAAACACTGCCACCAGCATCACACTTCTCACAGGTGACAAACACTGCCACCAGCATCACACTCCTCAGTGGTGACAAACACTGCCACCAGCATCACACTTCTCACAGGTGACAAACACTGCCACCAGCATCACACTCCTCAGTGATGACAAACACTGCCACCAGCATCACACTTCTCACAGGTGACAAACACTGCCACCAGCATCACACTCCTCAGTGGTGACAAACACTGCCACCAGCATCACACTTCTCACAGGTGACAAACACTGCCACCAGCATCACACTCCTCAGTGGTGACAAACACTGCCACCAGCATCACACTTTTCACAGGTGACAAACACTGCCACCAGCATCACACTTCTCACTGGTGACAAACACTGCCACCAGCATCACACTCCTCAGTGGTGACAAACACTGCCACCAGCATCACACTCCTCAGTGGTGACAAACACTGCCACCAGCATCACACTCCTCAGTGGTGACAAACACTGCCACCAGCATCACACTCCTCAGTGGTGACAAACACTGCCACCAGCATCACACTTCTCACTGGTGACAAACACTGCCACCAGCATCACACTTTTCACAGGTGACAAACACTGCCACCAGCATCACACTTCTCACTGGTGACAAACACTGCCACCAGCATCACACTTCTCACAGGTGACAAACACTGCCACCAGCATCACACTTCTCACTGGTGACAAACACTGCCACCAGCATCACACTTCTCACTGGTGACAAACACTGCCACCAGCATCACACTTCTCACAGGTGACAAACACTGCCACCAGCATCACACTCCTCACTGGTGACAAACACTGCCACCAGCATCACACTTCTCACAGGTGACAAACACTGCCACCAGCATCACACTTCTCACAGGTGACAAACACTGCCACCAGCATCACACTTCTCACAGGTGACAAACACTGCCACCAGCATCACACTTCTCACAGGTGACAAACACTGCCACCAGCATCACACTTCTCACAGGTGATAAACACTGCCACCAGCATCACACTTCTCACAGGTGATAAACACTGCCACCAGCATCACACTTCTCACAGGTGATTAAACACTGCCACCAGCATCACACTTCTCACAGGTGATAAACACTGCCACCAGCATCACACTTCTCACAGGTGACAAACACTGCCACCAGCATCACACTTCTCACTGGTGACAAACACTGCCACCAGCATCACACTTCTCACAGGTGACAAACACTGCCACCAGCATCACACTTCTCACAGGTGACAAACACTGCCACCAGCATCACACTTCTCACAGGTGACAAACACTGCCACCAGCATCACACTTCTCACAGGTGACAAACACTGCCACCAGCATCACACTTCTCACAGGTGACAAACACTGCCACCAGCATCACACTTCTCACAGGTGACAAACACTGCCACCAGCATCACACTCCTCACTGGTGACAAACACTGCCACCAGCATCACACTTCTCACAGGTGATAAACACTGCCACCAGCATCACACTTCTCACAGGTGATAAACACTGCCACCAGCATCACACTTCTCACAGGTGATAAACACTGCCACCAGCATCACACTTCTCACAGGTGATAAACACTGCCACCAGCATCACACTTCTCACAGGTGATAAACACTGCCACCAGCATCACACTTTTCACAGGTGATAAACACTGCCACCAGCATCACACTTCTCACAGGTGACAAACACTGCCACCAGCATCACACTTCTCACAGGTGACAAACACTGCCACCAGCATCACACTTCTCACTGGTGACAAACACTGCCACCAGCATCACACTTCTCACAGGTGACAAACTGCCACCAGCATCACACTTCTCACTGGTGACAAACACTGCCACCAGCATCACACTTCTCACTGGTGACAAACACTGCCACCAGCACCACACTTCTCACAGGTGACAAACACTGCCACCAGCATCACACTTCTCACAGGTGACAAACACTGCCACCAGCATCACACTCCTCACAGGTGACAAACACTGCCACCATCATCACACTCCTCACAGGTGACAAACGCTGCCACCAGCATCACACTCCTCACAGGTGACAAACGCTGCCACCAGCATCACACTTCTCACAGGTGACAAACAGTGCCACCAGCATCACACTCCTCACAGGTGACAAACAATGCCACCAGCATCACACTCCTCACAGGTGACAAACACTGCCACCATCATCACACTCCTCACAGGTGACAAACAATGCCACCAGCATCACACTCCTCACAGGTGACAAACACTGCCACCAGCATCACACTTCTCACAGGTGACAAACACTGCCACCAGCATCACACTTCTCACAGGTGACAAACACTGCCACCAGCATCACACTTTTCACAGGTGACAAACACTGCCACCAGCATCACACTTCTCACACCGCAGGAGCTTTGCCACGAAATGCTCACTGTTGTGTGTAATAAAGAATAGGCTAGAAAAATAAAAGGTGGGTGGGTGGGTGAGTGTTGACTTGCCTGTTGTTAGTAGTAGTAGTAGTAATAGGGAGGCTCTAAACCCGTTTGACTCATACAGTGCCTGATAAGTAAGGCAAGTATTGGATGCAAAGATAGTTTCAACTTCTTGGAAATAGTTTCAACTTCTTGGATCGAGAGCTTTTCACCATTTGCCTCCCCCGTGAAGAAGCGAAGTGGTGGCCTGGAGCGTGGGGTTGACCGCGCGTGCCCGAGCAGTCATTACTTCTAGCAGGGATCTCCAGCAAGTCTCTTAACTCATCTTACCACTGAATGTCTCCTGATCCGAGAAATTGGAACTATTCTGAGCTTCCTCTCATTCCCCAAGAGGTGTTTGAATCATGTGGGTTTAGCAGTTCCCGTGAATGTAATCGCAACACACAAGATTACTGAATTGCAGGATACACAGTGAAACACTCAAGGTGAATAAGGCACTTGTGGAACACCTATCATTAATGAGGGACTGATCACCACCACCACTTATCAGGGGCTGAGGGACTGATCACTACCACCTATCAAGGCTGAGGGACGGATCACCTCAAAATTACTTCTGCAGTCTCTAGTGTTACATTCGCCTGTATTAACTGCAGAATCCTGCTGCGGAGGTGAAACGTTTCGGTAATTAAAATAGCCTTCTACTTGTCGGTATTGTTTACCATGAATATGATGGGTAGGATAATAACTTTTCTTTAATGTGAATAAAGGTAGACACGAGAGAGAGAGAGTGAGCCAGTGAGTCTGTATATAAAAGATAATATATGAATGAAAGTTGTGTTAGGGAGGAAGTAGAGATAATGAAAGTGATAGTTTCCGCAGTCTCTCAACTTGTATTCATATTAAAGATATACACAGGAAGTTTTTTGTTAGTCTTCACTTTCATCGTCGGCGAAGGTGGGGGTGGGGAGGTGGGGGTGGGGAGGTGTAGGTGGGGAGGTGTAGGTGGGGATGCAACAAACCGGTCCTAGTGTACTTTGGCTGGGAGGTGGAGGGTGAGGAGGAGGAGTGGGTGGTGGGGGTTAGTGGTGGTGTAGTAGTAGCCAGGCAGGGTCATGCAGGGTGTGAGGTGATGCAGACCCAGGCCAGGCTAGAAAGGCACTCTGACTTGCATGTAAACGTGATGGTGGAGAGGCACTTCAGTTTAGACCTGTTGAGTACGATCATAATACAGCCGAGTACGATCAAAATACAGCTGAGTACGATCATAATACAGCCGAGTACGATCATAATACAGCCGAGTACGATCATAATACAGCTGAGTACGATCATAATACAGCCGAGTACGATCATAATACAGCCGAGTACGATCATAATACAGCCGAGTACGATCATAATACAGCCGAGTACGATCATAATACAGCCGAGTACGATCATAATACAGCCGAGTACGATCATAATACTGCTGAGTACGATCATAATACTGCTGAGTACGATCATAATACAGCCGAGTACGATCATAATACGGCTGAGTACGATCATAAAGCTGAGTACGATCATAAAGCTATACACTAACTTTTTTTTTTTACACGGTTGAATTTTACAAGGTAGCACTCGAATCTGCACACACAAATCACTCCCTACGAAAGTAAATGACTGGGCAGGTGGTGCAAAATACCCCCAATGAAAAGTAGGGGCGCCATTAGGTACACTAAGAGAAAACACAATAAGTGGAATCAGGGGAATTACCAATAGGCCCCTGGCTGCTTTCGAGAAGGAGCCGGACAGATACTTAAAGTCGGTGCCAGATCAGCCGGGCTGTGGTTTGTATGTTGGACTACGTGCTGCGAGCAGTAACAGCCTGGTTGATCAGGCCCAGATCCACCGGGAGGCCTGGTCTTGGACCGGGCCCCGGGGGCGTTGATCCCCGGAATACCCTCCGGGTAGACTCCAGGTAGGGTAAGAGCTGTTATCGTACCTCATTACACAGTCCGGCCCCTTCTAAGATGTACTTAAAAATGGTCTGGCAATACCGACGAGATGTGGAAAGAGAGACTTGTATACAGTTCAAGACGTTTATTAGAGGAAGGGTTTCGCCACGGATGGCTTTTCATTCCTGAAGCCACTCCTGGCGAAACGTTTCCCGTAATAAATGTTCTGAACTCTACATAAGTGTCTTTTTCCACATCTTAGATATACTACCACCCTTTTGGATGCCACCCACAACAGTCTACGAACACCCAGGTGCCTAGTTAGTGCTAGGTGAACAGAAGCAGTAGGTTTAAAGAAATATACCCAACGTTTCCATCCAAGCTGGGGTGCTACCAGCTGAACCACAAAACTGGGTTGGGGGCTGATGAAAGTAAACACGGAATACAACTTAAATATATTAAATAAGCTCCTGTTACCTGGACTGGGACAAGACGGACACCTCTGATGCAAGTAATTACATCTCGTGAATTGTGTTTATTGCACTGAGTGCCTGACAAAACAGGTGGTGGGCAGCAGCAGTCCTTCAATGCGGTCTACTTTGGGGGTGTTGCTACCAGACTCGCACCTGCCACTGAAAAAAAAAAGTGGAAACTTGCTTAGACACTGTAGTTGCTGCTGCTGGTGTTGCGCAGGCCGTTACAACTACTGCTGCTGCAGAGAGGGAGGGAAGGGGTAATGAGGGAGGTAGGTTTTGCCAGGTCCAACATCATGAGAGTTCTTAGAGTTAAAGGTTTGTGATTTCACTTCTACTACTACTACTATTGGTGTGGTGGTCGGTGACAGTAACTGTAATGTGGTATATAAATTTCGTGTTGATGTTATGGTTGGCATTATGGTGGTCATGCCGAGGAAAGCAACTGCATTACTTGGATGCAACGGTGGGGCAGGTGCTGCCATACAGCCAGATAGACCACCAGTCATCGTCAGCTGGTGAAGAAATGACAAACGTTGCACAACCAATTTTTGTTGACAACGTTTCGCTGTCTGAAGCGAAAATGTTGCCCCAATGAAAGAATGTTCTTTAGCGTGTCTTTTCTTCACTGTTGTCGGCAGTATGCTCTTTGAATCCAGTGGTTAGTTTACCAGTGGTGGACTGAGGTCTGAGTGTACTGTATCGCTGAAGTATGGTTGACAACAGCGAGGGCCAAGGCCTACCTTTTTCATTTTTTACACGCACAAAGAAAAGGGTTGCACAATATTGTGTGGCTACCCTGATATTTAATATGACATTTTGCGAGATTAGAGCAAAAAACTGTTTAACACACCCATCACACAGGATGGGTCACTTTCCATGCTCCACACAAGATGAATCACTTTCCATGCTCCACACAAGATGGGTCACTTTCCATGTTCCACACAAGATGGGTCACTTTCCATGTTCCACACAAGATGAGTCACTTTCCATGTTCCACACAAGATGAGTCACTTTCCATGCTCCACACAAGATGGGTCACTTTCCATACTCCACACAAGATGGGTCACTTTCCATACTCCACACAAGATGGGTCACTTTCCATGCTCCACACAAGATGGGTCACTTTCATACCCCACACAAGATGGCACTTTCCATACTCCACACAAGATAGGTCATTTTCCATACTTCATACAAGATGGGTCATCTAAAGCTTAGTTGAAAGGCTTCAGTAGAATGAGGAGGATATCGTTAAGCATTCCATTGTACATTCCAATAACCACTTCAAATTAACAGGTTTTCCTTCCAGCATAATTATAGTTGCTGAATCTGCGTGATGTCATTTTAAATGACATCACGCAGATTCAGTGGGAATGATGGAGACATCATCATGGAGCTAAGACTTGGCTTTCCTGGGGTGTGAGGAGGTGACCTCTCATTCATGGTGTGTGGGGGCAACGACCTGGTTCCTGCTGTGAGGCGCCGCCACCTGCTTTTTCACCATCCATGCTGGACCATCTGTTCTTGTAGTTCCTCGTCACAGACGCAGGATACAAGTGTTGTATGTTGTGACACCACTTCCCGTGTGTTGTATCTCTTCGTTAGTACTCCTCGTGTCGTGTTGTAGTTCCACGTCACAGACGCAAGATAAAACTGTTCTATGTATTTACACCACTCCCCGTATGGTATTGTATTTCTTTGTTACCACTCCGTGTCGTGTTGTAGTTCTTCGTTACAGACGCAATATGCAGTGGTTGTCTTTTATGTCGTTACAGCACTCACTGTGTCGCATACTAGCACTGATGCGAGCTGAATGTCAACGTAGGAAAACTAGTGTGCGTATGTCTGTAGAAGAAACTGACGCTTCAGTAAAATAGGCTAGATGTTCTTGATTATTTCAGCCATTAGAAACCGTGTGGATGTTAGTGGATTACTGGAGACTAATTGAAGCCTCAACCACTACCTGCTCTGAATATCCCACACAAGTTTATCGCTTTACGAAATGCAGTGAATGTTAGTGAAGTTTACTGGATGCTGCAGTGAGAAGCGCAACTAATGAAGTGATAACATAGGAATGAATGAAATGCAGTAGTGATATATATGAAAGTTTTATTGATATAGGTATAAATGAATGAAGGTAATATTAACATATGTATAAATGAATGAAGAACATATTAACATATGTATAAATGAATGAAGGTAATGAAAAGGTGATGCGGATATAAATGAATAAACGAAATAAAGAATGCGAAATCAGTAAAACCACGAGCTATGAAAAACGCTTGAGAAATTAGCTTAAATTGGAGAACGTTGCGTTTAAAGAGACGGAAATATTTAAGTAATAGCTAGGTAATAGTTGGGCTACATAACAATCACATCGTTAAAGTTAAGTCCCGTATCATTTGTAATCTAGAATTTTACACAAGTCCTATAGAATGATTTTAGTTTCAGGTGTTGAGAGTAGGTCACTACGTCTCTTGCAGTACTGCAGCGTTTTTACGTCTGCTGAGGACTGGTTTGCTAGCGGGAGTTTCGCCTCCTCACCCAGCCAGATTGTGCATGAAATGGCTTATTGCAGACTAGTCTTGAGACTGATGAACTGGCCAAAACAAGTTTAAATCGGGCAGAGCGTTTCGCTCTGTGTAGAGCTATACGAACTCGGCTTTTAATAAAATTATACACAGAGCGAAACATTTTCCTAACAAAACTGATTCTACAGCTTGTGCCTTAACTTTTATACCAGTTGAAATGTGCGGAAACCAGCCTACACTACGAGACCTCAGCCAGCTAGGCTAGTACACCTCCGCTAGGAAAGAGCCATGTGCAGTAACGTACGTACGTACTTTGTGTGTGTGTGTGTGTGTGTGTGTGTGTGTGTGTGTGAAAAGTTTGTAATTGTGGGATGTAAACTTTCTCCTGCCATGACATACACACGCACGCACACAATAGCTCGGGTAAAGCAAGAAAAATTTAAATATATTCATTTGTTGAAGATTAAAATAAAAGCCAATAGCTAACAAAGAAACTTTTCCTGTCTTTGTTAATTAACATTTTGGTAATTTGTCACGTCATAGTGAAATTATCACCAATAAAATATAACATTCGCAAGAAAATTTAATCTTTATTATTATTATTATTAATTTATTATTAATATTTGAAGCGCTAAATCTTTATGGGCTATTCAGCTCGATGAGGTTGAAATGCTTGATCCTTCGCTCAATAAATGTTAAAAAAAAAAATAGCTGGGATAGTTGGACTACATATTATTGGAGTGCAGAAGGTTGACCAAGGAATGACTTGACTCGCCCAAGACAGGAGGCTGTCAGTAGGGGATGTAATATAAGCATCAAATCTGATGCTTGGGTTCCCTAATCATCAGAACTGACACCATTATTTATATAAGGGTAGTATTTAAAACCCACAAAAAGATGAATAAGATGTATGTTCAACACTTAGCTGTCTTTATTGTGGCGACATTTCTCCCACCAGTGGCTTTTTCGATGCAGTGGGTGGTCGGCGAAAAGTTTCCACTATACCCTACCAAAGTGGTGCACATTTGTGTGATTCATTTACCGGGACTGTTGCTAGTTCTTATTTATGTAGCAGACCTTCTAAAGGGAATTGAATATTATGTGGCTGTTTACTGATGGTGTGAAACTGAGACTAATAAAAACGGGAGAGGACAGAAACTGTGTTGACGAGAGGAGACCAGAGGAAGATGATTGTATTCATGGTGAACGATACTCTTACGTTGTAAGAGTATCGTTCACCTGATTGCCTGCCCCCTCCTTGGGGAGGAGAGGCAATCAGGTTTTAACCCAGTAAGGGGAGGGTGGCTCTGATTCCTTGGATCAAGAGCTCTTCCGCATGAAGGCATCTCTGTTGAAGGTAGTTGGGAGAGAATCTGCAAGCACCTTAAGAAGACAGCTGTAGATATCACTCACAACGTATCGCGTATCAACCATATGACTTGAGTGATTACAACCAATCATGACCTGCCTGGAGAGACCTCTGGAAGGAATTCTTGATACTCTAAGACGACGCTTGATATAAAATCTTACCGTAGGTAGCACCAGCATTAACTGGTGTACGTACTTCCCGGACATTTTTAGACGCTCGCAGAAGATCCGCAGGTCTCCGGTGAGACCGGTACTGAAGCTGAGGGAAGTGGATCAAGTCTTCTCTGATTAAGCTTCTAGGGACGAGGATGAGAAGGAACATAATCACGACGTATAAAATACTCAGGGGATTAGAGTGGAGAGGGACAAGCTGTTTGAGATGCAAGGACAGAGCCAGGGGGCGTAATTGGCAGTTAAACACTCATGAGTAACAGGATAGGAAATATATTGTCTCAGAGGAATGAGTTAATGCAGCAACCTTCCTTTAAGCCACGGCTCTTGATTCAGAGAAACGTAGCTATTCTCCCTATTTCACAGACGTTGTATGATCCTTTAATAATAATGGAAGAAACTAGTTGAGTAGGTGATGGAAGCGAACACTATTTACAGTTTATGAATCGGCAAAGTCGATCAATAAGAGTTAAGAGGCGGAATCAGGAGCTGGAACTCTTATCTCCGCAAGCACAGCTAAGTACTCAAGCGGTATAGAAATTTATACTAAACACGAGACAAGAGTCCGTGGTTCAACTATGACTAAATGAAGGACAAAGTGAAGAGCAGTATACCATGGACTTATAGAGGAACCAGGAGGACTGACAACAGCGCCGTGGCTGAGGAGGAAGTACAATGGCGAAACGAACCATTGTGGACTCTGTGAATGATATAACACCTAAGATTAAGACGGAAGGAAGTTGCTTCACAGTCAGACAAGAAGGAAAATTATTGTGAAAGAACAAGTGTTAAGACTGAATAGGGAAGGAGTAATCGCGTAATATGACAGAGAAGTATGTGCGAGGAGCAACAGAAGATTAATGGTGTGTTCATAGGAGAGAGAGAGAGATGTAACAGAAGAAACTGGACAGACCAGCGGGCAGTAGAGAAAATCACTACGACAGAAGAAGTAAAGAAACTATTGCAGTAGCTGGAAGCCACGAAACACGGAATCTCATGACATACCTCCATGGGCAATGAAGGAAGAGCCAGAAGTAAAACCAGGACCACTGAGAGTCTACCATGATGCTCTTTAGCTTCTCTGTACACATAGGACAGATGCCACAACACTGGGAAAAAGAAAATTACATTTTTCTCGTTGTTAATCCCAGATGGATCCAACACTAAAAAATATCCAAGGCTACATGAGAAACACAGCAGAGGTTTCGAAGTCCATACCGAGGCTATCTGCTGCGAACTATATACTTCTGCCTAGATTAAGGACTGTCTTGTGTATGAATTGAAGATAGAAAAGTAGAAGTCTTTCACCACCCTCCCCTCCCTCCCGGCCACTGCCGCCATAAAAACAAGGAGAAAAATATGCAATACCATTTTGGAAACATGACATGAAATTTACAGGAGAATTTACAGTTGAGTTCTGATTTCATCTGCGCTTGAAACTTTTAATGCTGTCTACAAAACGGCCACCAGGAATCTTATAGCACGTCTTAACAACTTTATATAAAAAAATCACATCTTAGCTATCTAGATAATACAGAAAAATAGCTAGTGGCAAGCTGGAGGCGGAGTCAGCCTTGCCTAGTCTTAAAACTTTTCTGATTATGGATATTAACCTCTATAGGCGAGAAATTAGTAATACACACAGACCTGGAAACACTCAAGCATTATAAGGATAAGTTATTGAACAAGTTTTATTGTTCCCATAAAAGTTTGCTCTGTCACTTATATCTTGTGGGTAATACGTTGTATCATCCACCCAGCATTATGATGTGTTCAGATGTGAAAATTGTGAATGGGCCGCATAAAACGTTCATTAGATTGTGTAGTAAACGCCAGAATCAGCTTGGAATACGGCCAGTTGTGGCAGATAAATACAGATGTAATGGTTATCATACAGAAGAGTGTGGCCTCGCGCACTTCTTCATATGTCTGTATACCTGCTACTTGAACACATACAATGATGGCGTAGGTAGGATGTGGTAGTGTTTCTTGCTAATAATAATAGTAATAATAATAATATATATTTCTACAAGTACATGATGTATACGCCTAGCTGACATCAGCGACACTTCTATATAGAGCGCTTGTTACGCAGAGCACTTTGGGCAAATTAGGTCAGTTTTGGCCCGGGATGCGACCTACACCAGTCGACTAACACCCAGGTACCCATTTTACTGATGGCTGAACATAGACAACCGTTGTAAGGAAACGCCGGGAATCGAACCCGGACCACTCACCTTGTGAAGCGAGAGCTTTTGCCACCAGGCTACGGGCCACAAGTACCTGGTGGAAACTTATTGGCTTAATGTCCTCCGTTCATTTCATATTTTCAAATATGAAAGTTCCTTGTGCTCTTACCATCGCTTTAACACCACTGCCATCTTAGCCAACCGCTATCACTCGCTACCACACCACTTCCCCCTCCCCACCCCCCACAACCACACCACTTCCCCCTCCCCACCCCCCACAACCACACCACTTTCCCCTCCCCACCCCACACAACCACACCACTTCCCCCTCCCCACCCCCCACAACCACATATTTACCAGAAAGTTGAACATAATTTGGTGTATAGTTTTGCCCGAGTATAAAACAGGTTGGGTGGGAATGAGGTAGAATAAGGGCTAACTGAATAATATTGACCTCTGCTGTTTCCTTAGCAGTGATCTGACCACTTTGGCGTCAACAATGGCAGGGCAACTGGCTCGTGAGCGTGTTAACAAGCGGATACGACCCATTAGTCATGGTAACGATCGTTTGAAAATACACAAGAAATGTGAAAGCTACAGAAAATAATGTTATTTTGTTAGTGCAAAGAATAATAATTGGAATAATACAGATGCCCCTACAACCTTCCGTGAAATACATGACTCTCACTCCCACGTCTGTTCCAAATTTTATTACTTTCATGATATAAAGTTTTATTTGGTTTATTTATATATATTTTTATCAGTAGTACTGTATATATTTGTTAACAGCAATCAAACAAAATTTATAAGCATAAGCACTACGTATTTAAATGAATATTAGTTGTATATCATTTGTATACTCCACACTACGATCAAGGTTATTTACAATACACTTAAGAGCTGTGTATATATCTGCGCACTATAATATATATATATATATATATATATATATATATATATATATAATAAATATGGGGTCCACCTCTGGTGTAAATTGTGGGACCCATAGCCTCGGAGAAGTGGATAAAAAGGCTTCAAGGAAGAATATTTGGATTTCTTCCTGATATATATATATATGTGTGTGTGTGTGTCTATATGTGTATATATATATGTCGTGCCGAATAGGCAGAACTTGCGATCTTGGCTTAAATAGCAACGCTCATCTTGCCATATAGGACAAGTGAAAATTTGTGTATGCATTAATTTCGCCAAAATCATTCTGAACCTAACGAAAAAAATATATTTCACTGTGTTTGTTTAGTATTAAATTATTGCATTATTGCAAACAAATCTAAAATACATTAGTTGGGTTATGCCAAAATAAATTTCGTTTGTTATAATAAGGTTAGGTAAGTTTTCTAAGTTCCTTTTCGTGCAAAATTAAAAATTTTTACATTAACATTAATGAAAAAAATATCTTTTAAACGTATAAAAGAAAATTTCAGAAAGGACTTAATTTTAAATGAGTTCTTGCTAATTGACCAGTTTTACATATTCGGCACGACATATATATATATATATATATATATATATATATATATATATATATATATATATATATATATATATATATATACAATAAAATCACAGTAAACAGATGATTTCAGAATATGCAAAACAACCACTGTGAAAGAATAGAGAAATTCCAAGCGCTTTTGTGACTACTCACATTATCAAGGAACTATGAAAGTAAAGCATCAAAGGAAGGTATATAAGGGGTCTAGCCAACACCTCACTTTCAGATACCACAACAATTAAACACCTGACGCGCGACTCATAAGAAAGCAGGCCCGCTGGCCCAACTAGACAGGTCCTTCACACAATCCACCAACAAACTATTCTACCCAAGAAATAAGAAATTTTAAAAATTATTATTTGTCCAGTGTATTATTAAATTCTTCCCAAATTCTATTAATTATAAATGGATCTAATTTATATAATCCAAAGGAAATATTCATATTATTGTCAAAACTGCTTTTTATGAAACAAGATTCAGTTATATTCCTGTCGATTATGGACTTGCTTGATACTACTGTCTCAACTTTTTGAAAATCAATTGGATGGTTAAAATCTCTTACATGAATAAATAGAGCATTGGAATCTTGTCCAGTTCTAATGCTATATTTATGTTGTTTTAATCTTAGTTCGAGATTTTTACCAGTTTGACCGTAATAAACTTTATCGCAAATTTTACAAGGAATCTTATAGACACATCCATCACATTCCTTGTAAAATTTGCGATAAAGTTTATTACGGTCAAACTGGTAAAAATCTCGAACTAAGATTAAAACAACATAAATATAGCATTAGAACTGGACAAGATTCCAATGCTCTATTTATTCATGTAAGAGATTTTAACCATCCAATTGATTTTCAAAAAGTTGAGACAGTAGTATCAAGCAAGTCCATAATCGACAGGAATATAACTGAATCTTGTTTCATAAAAAGCAGTTTTGACAATAATATGAATATTTCCTTTGGATTATATAAATTAGATCCATTTATAATTAATAGAATTTGGGAAGAATTTAATAATACACTGGACAAATAATAATTTTTAAAATTTCTTATTTCTTGGGTAGAATAGTTTGTTGGTGGGTTGTTTGAAGGACCTGTCTAGTTGGGCCAGCCGGCCTGCTTTCTTATGAGTCGCGCGTCAGGTGTTTAATTGTTGTGGGATCTGAAAGTGAGGTGTTGGCTAGACCCCTTATATACCCTCCTTTTGATGCTTTACTTTCATAGTTCCTTGATAATGTGAGTAGTCACGAAAGCGCTTGGAATTTCTCTTTTCTTTCACAGTGGTTGTTTTGCATATATATATATATATATAATATATATATATATATATATATATATATATATATATATATATATATATATATATATATATATATATATATATATATATATGCCGAATAGGCAGAATTTGCGATCTTGACTTAAATAGCAACGTTCATCTTGCCATATAGGACAAGTGAAAATTTGTGTATGCAATAATTTCGCCAAAATCATTCTGAACCTAACGGAGAAAATATATTTCACTGTGTTTGTTTAGTATTAAATTACTGTAAACAAATCTAAATTATATTAAGTTGGGTTAGGCTAAAATAAATTGTTCTTGTTATAATAAGGTTAGGTAAGTTTTCTAAGATTCTTTTGGTGCAAAATTAAAATTTTTTACGTTAACATTAATGAAAAAAATATATCTTTAAACGTATAAGAGAAAATTTCGGAAAGGACTTAAGTTTAAATGAGTTCTTACTAATTGACCAGTTTTACATATTCGGCACGACACACACACACACACACACACACACACACTCACACTCACACTCACACTCACACACACACACACACACACACACACACACACACACACACACACACACACACACACACACACTCACTCACACACACTCACACAAATGCAAAGTCATGAAGATTGGGGAAGGGCAAAGAAGACCGCAGACACAATATAGTTTAGATGGCCAAAGACTGCAAACCTCACTCAAGGAAAAAGATCTGGGGGTGAGTATAACACCGAGCATATCTCCTGAGGCGCACATAAATCAGATAACTGCTGCAGCATACGGGCGCCTGGAAAACCTACGGATAGCGTTCCGATACCTCAATAAGGAGTCGTTCAAGACACTGTATACCATTTACGTCAGGCCCATACTGGAGTATGCAGCACCAGTTTGGAATCCACACCTAGTCAAGCACGTCAAGAAATTAGAGAAAGTGCAAAGGTTTGCAACAAGACTAGTCCCAGAGCTACGGGGATTGTCGTACGAAGAAAGGTTGAGGGAAATCGGCCTGACGACACTGGAGGCCAGGAGGGTCAGGGGAGACATGATAACGACATATAAAATACTGCGCAGAATAGACATGGTGGACAAAGACGGGATGTTCCAGAGATGGGACACATACACAAGAGGTCACAATTGGAAGTTGAAGACTCGGATGAATCAAAGGGATGTTAGGAAGTATTTCTTCAGTCATAGAGTAGTCAAGTCGTGGAATAGTCTAGAAAGTGAAGTAGTGGAGGCGGGAACCATACATAGTTTTAAGGCGAGGTATGATAAAGCTCATGGAGCAGGGAGAGAGAGGACCTAGTAGCAATCAGCGAAGAGGCGGGGCCAGGAGCTATGACTCGACCCCTGCAACCACAAATAGGTGAGTACACACACACACACACACACACACACACACACACACACACACACACACACACATATATATATATATATATATATATATATATATATATATATATATATATATATATATATATATATATACATTATATATATATATATACATATACATATATATACATTATATATACATATACATATATATACATTATATATACATATACATATATATACATTATATATATATACATATACATATATATACATTATATATATATACATATACATATATATACATTATATATATATACATATATATACATTATATATATATATATATATATATATATATATATATATATAAAGTTCCGTATTTTGAGGATTACTGTCACCTTGACTGATGATGTACAAGTTACTTTTAACCTTAATGATGCTTTAAGTTTAATAAATGAAACATTGTAATATTCTTTGGACACGGTGTAGGGATGCACAGTTCTTGTACGAGGAGGGATACCTACCATCACATTTGTTTGTTTTTTTTACCGTGGTGGACCCGTGAGCCAGGGAGGTGTGTTCTGGCCGGAAGTATCACTGAGTAAGTCATCCCATAACACTAACTTCAGGAGAAATTTACGTACTTTTTCATACAAACGCCGCCAGAAACGCACTGTGTGATTACACTCGTCTATATTACATTT
Organism: Cherax quadricarinatus; assembly: GCF_038502225.1. Classification (NCBI taxonomy): domain Eukaryota; kingdom Metazoa; phylum Arthropoda; class Malacostraca; order Decapoda; family Parastacidae; genus Cherax; species Cherax quadricarinatus. The sequence goes on along the minus strand of NC_091332.1, from coordinate 10,349,641 downwards.
TGCTGGGTAACTACCGGTGTTAGTTTCATGTAATCGGACAACCCTTTATGATGCTTGACTAAATGAAATCTTTTTTTTTTTTTCTAGACAGTAAATGAAAGCCTTTAGGATGTTTGAGCCAAGATACATAGTACCGCCAATAATATGTGAAAAAAAGATAGTTGCAGTGCAACCTTTTATTGTGACGAAGCTCTTACACTGAGCGAGACAAGTTGACGCTTCGCTCAAATTAAAAATTTTAATTTCTTTCTGAAGTTTACAATGTATGTTTTTCATATTACATACTAAGAAATATTAAGAAGGCCACTAGCATGACCACAACATTGTGGTCACAGTACACACTTGTTCTACAGTTGTATTTTCTTCCCATGTGTTAGAGACATTCTTGTTTATATAGGTGATGCTACTCTGACTTGATAAAATCTTTCAAGTCACTAAATTAGTTCAACAGTTACAATACAAAAGTACAAACACTAGGTTCCAGGATCGAAAAGTTTCTAATATATCCTAGCTTTTGCTTTTTTTTTTTTGTTTCAAAGTGTCTATCGCATACCATATTTACTATATATGATAATTCAGTCAGTCCAAAATTGATGACTCTCTCTGCATGATATAACATGTCGGTTCTCTGAACCGACATGTTGATTAATTAGACACATGTGCAAGTCTTGGGTATCTTTATTGAGGAAACGTTTCGCCACACAGTGGCTTCATCAGTCCATACAAAGGAGAATCTTGAAGAACAGGAGGAGAATGAGGTAATCAGTCCCTCAACCTTGAGTCGATGTGGTCAGTCCATCAATCTTGAATAGAATACGGAAGTAGGTCGTGCCCAAGAATTAGGCAAGCGAAGAATTCCCAATTATTCTATTCAAGATTGATGGACTGACCACATCGACTCAAGGTTGAGGGACTGATTACCTCATTCTCCTCCTGTTCTCAAGATTCTCCTTTGTATGGACTGATGAAGCCACTGTGTGGCGAAACGTTTCCTCAATAAAGATACCCAAGACTTGCACATGTGTCTAATTTATCATCATGATATAACCTGACTAATTATACGTCATTTTAATGATTTCATAAATGTTCCTAATTACCTAAGACCGCGGCAAGTACTTAAATTACTTCCTAACCTGACAGTATAACTCGCCACAATAGTCTTGGCAACGTAACCTCAACCTATCACTTAACTTTTGTGCTTATTATTAATATACATTATATTTCTTTCTCATTTACCACATTAAGCTACGCTCTTTCTTGATTATCTTATAAACATTTTATTAAAAACCTATAGAAGTTTTTTTTTTCTAAACAATAGCCTACTCAACATTATTTACATAAATTTTCCTGCCATATATATTTATGTAATGTAACTTTCAGATAATTACATACTGTATTTATATAACAGATATAAAACCAAAAATATGTTAATTTGTATATTTCTCTTTTGTTTGCCTCTGCGGTTCATGTTCTAGGGACTCGTTTCTTCTGTTGTGACTGGGAAGCCACCTTGGCCTTGACTCAAGCCAGTTTTTCCTGCAACATGTTAGAGAGTGTTCTGCCTGCCTGCCTGCTCTGGTTATGGTGATGTTCTCTCATCTGATGCTGAGTGTTCTGTCTCCTTGCTCTGGTTATTGTTGATGTTCTCTCATCTGATGTTGAGTGTTCTGTCTAGTTGGTATGGTTATCTTGATGTTTTCTCACCAGAGCATTATACCTGCCTGTTTTGGTCATGATTTTTTCACACCTGTTGCTGTTGGGTTCTGTCTGCCTATTCTGGTTTTATTGATGTTCTTTCACCAGTTTTTGATCATGTTTTACCTGCCTGTTTTGGTTATGTTCCCTTACTTACGGCTGAGCATGTTCTGCTTGCTTGTTCTCTCACATGATGATTGATGTTCTTTCACATGATGAGCTGGCCATCATGCTTCTGTCCACCATGCGATCCCCCCCCCCTCAAAACAACAACAAAAAAAATACAAGTGGTCAGCTGGTCTCCACGCTTGGCATAAGAATGTGGAATTTTGTTGCTGCCACCTGTTTAATTGTTCTCCTGCTCCTATCTATGTGGCTTGTGGTGTGCAGCTGACTATGGGTCATATTTTAACAGTTTAGTTATGGTTTAGGCCTTTCCACCTTCGTCACTGTTTTTATAATTACCGAGGTACCCGTAAGGATCTCTGGGAACTTTCAGGAATCTCACTTGATAATTTAATGGTTTTTAACTGACGCTGGGTATTTTAACTTGACTTAATAGTATTTACATGTATTGAGCGTTTATTTGTTGTTAGTTTTATCCTTTATTTTTCTTGTGTGTATATATTTTAATTACTATGAGCGCTGAGTGACCTACTGTCAAGTGCCCTGAAAATATCACTACTACAGCTGCGTGCTGCTGAACATGTTCTGACTGTCTGCTCTGGTTATATTAAACGCTCACTAGTATTACTGGTGTTGGTGGTCGCCCTAGTTAAAATATTAAACTAAGATTTATTCATATCACAATTCACAGCAGATTTCAGATACTGATTATTTCTAATTTGTGTTTAAGCAAATGCCATTTTATCAAGATTTACTCACAGAATGTAACCAAATTAAAACTTGTATTTGATCGTAATGCAGACATTTATCTTGTTTCATAACTACAGAAGAAATACTAGAAAGCTCTTTCATGATTAATAAAACTTGGGGGAAAATTTACGGTTTGACCGTATTAGCTACGGAAAAAATATATTTTTGGGGTAAATGTATATACAAATTTAAAAGGCATTTTATTAAACTAGATACTCGTAGTTAATGGTTGTTACGAAATAACTAAGTTTGATGGTAATTATCATGTTACTAGAGAATAGCTAGATGTTTGACGGTAGTTAATAAGGAATACATACCTGAATAATTTTGATAACCTGAGGAAATTGAAAAGAAAATGACAAGGACGTATCTGGATTATTTGCAAGGGGCAAGGGCGTCTTAGGATAATTTGAACAAGTTAATGTTGTCTTTGGAAAAGTAACTGATGTATTTTAATGTCCTAATCCAGAGGAAAGAAAATAACCAAGGTTCTTATAAACAAAATAACAGAGAACGTATCACACCGGATGCCAAAAAGACAGGACTTGTGGTTAGCAGAAATCTAAAGCCAACGGTTAAGTTAAGCGGCCCAGCTTTTGCGGTTTCCATGTTACCGAATGTACGCAAATTTGCTGGATAACAGTTGATAGCAGTGTTAATATTCTGTATTGGGTCTCTAGCGGAAGACAGAGATCACTATACTTAAATTCCTTTGGAAGGCACAGAGAGGGATGTGAATAAGAGACTTGCTGGGGTTGGGCTTTGATGTGATGTGAGGTAATATAACAGCTCATAGCCTGTTAGGTAAGACACATATGCAACAGTTAAGTATCTTTATTTCGAAACGTTTCGCCTACACGGTAGGCTTCTTCAGTCGAGTACAGAAAAGTTGATAGAAGCAGAAGAGACTTGAAGACGATGTAATCAGTCCATCACCCTTAAAGTTTTGAGGTGGTCAGTCCCTCAGTCTGGAGAAGAGCATTGTTCCGTAGTCTGAAACAATATTGTTTCAGACTACCGTGTAGGCGAAACGTTTCGAAATAAAGATACCTAACTGTTGCATATGTGTCTTACCTAACAACCTGTCGGTATTTTATACCATTTTAATGTTCAAGCTCATAGCCTGTAGATGAATGGTTCAGAGAACCGACAGGTTGATAAATTAGACACATGTGCAACATTCGGGCATCTTTAATGAGGAACGTTTCGCCACAGTGGCTTCACCAGTCCATACAAAGGAAAACGGTGAAGAACAAGAGGAGTTCGAGGTAGTCAGTCCCTCAGCCTTGAGTCGATATGATCAGTCCATCAATCTTGAAAAGAATACTACAGCATATGTGCGAAGAAGTAGCTTATATACTGTAGGCAGGAGAGTTGCAGCAGTCGTAGGTGGTATCACATTTGACCAATGTGGAAGTAGGTCGTGCCCAAGGGTTAGGCAAGTTGAAGAATTCCCTGTATTAAGATTGCAAGATGTTGCTGTGTCAGACAGGAATGTAGTTGAATGGTTCACAGAACTAACATGTTGATAAATTAGACAAATGTGCAACATCTGGGTATCTTTAATGAGCAAACGTTCAACACTCCATTCTTTGATAAATTAGACATGTGCTACACTTTGGTATCTGTATTGTGGAAACGTTTCTCCACACAGTGGCTTCATCCGTCCAATACAAAGAAAATTAGTGACGATCAGCTTGGAGTCGATGTAATTAGTCACTCAGTCTTTCAAGATTGATGGACTAATTACATCGGCTCCAGGCTAAGGGACAGATTACCTCAAACTACTTCTGATCTTCACCATTCTTCTTTGTATTGGACTGATGAAGCCACTTTGTGGCGATACGTTTCCAAAATAAAGATAACCAAGTGTTGCACATGTCTAGTTTATCAACTTGTTGGTTCTCTGAACTATTTATCCACACTCCAATCATTGCTCAAGCAGAGCCAGTCTTGGCGTGGTGTGGGAAGCGTGTGTCTGGTCCTTGTGGAATTAGGCAGGACAGCTTGGGTTTAGTCTGCTCGGACCCCAGGGGTGTAATTAACTGGTATTGCCCCAAGCAAGTTGTTTTAAGACTGTGAAGATGTGTATGAATGAAAGGAGGAGAGATGAATGGAGTAGGGGAGAGATGAATGGCGTGAGAGAAAGCTTCTACTACTACTGCAACACATTCTTGAAGACTCGTGTCTCAGTGTTTACCATCATAATTTTTTTTTGTATGAAGATAGCATAATGGCAGACAGTTAAGCTAAGATTTCATTTAAGAGGCCTGACCATGTGGTTAACTACAAAAGTTTTCTTAAAGCCAGTCAGCTGGTGGGAAGCAGTATCACACGGGGTCATCAGCATTGCTTACAATGCAACACAAGCATTTCCTAGGTAATATGCATACGCTTCTCTGCTTAATGCATTTAATTTATTAATATAAACATTGTAGAAGTTTGGTGTGATTATATTAGGGGTTGAAGGGGAAGACTGGAGGGGTGAGAGGGAGAGAAGTGCTCTAAGGATAGCTATATATGGGTCGTCACTACTGTATCATTCTTGTGTTTGTGAGGCAGTCATAAAATTTGGAAGTAATTGTATTATGTGCGTCTCTTACGTCATCCCTTTTGTCGACCTTGTTCACTGTCCTCGTGTTGGCGAAATTGTTTACTTTTTGCGTATTAATGGTGAGGGTTGCAGCCCTGAACCTGTTGTAGTGATACTTGTAATCACAAGGTGATGTTGACTCAACAACTGTCTCGCACATCAAGAGTGAGCTGCACCAGTCCACATGACGGTATTTGGGAGATTCACTAGGGTATGCTCACTCTCCCTGAACCGTGAGCTTTATCATACCTCTGCTTAAAGCTATGTATGGATCCTGCCTCCACTACATCGCTTCCCAAACTATTCCACTTCCTGACTACTCTGTGGCTGAAGAAATACTTCCTAACATCCCCGTGATTCATCTGTGTCTTCAGCTTCCAACTGTGTCCCCTTGTTACTGTGTCCAATCTCTGGAACATCCTGTCTTTGTCCACCTTGTCAATTCCTCTCAGTATTTTGTATGTCGTTATCATGTCCCCCCTATCTCTCCTGTCCTCCAGTGTCGTCAGGTTGTGTGTGTGTGTGTGTGTGTGTGTGTGTGTGTGTGTGTGTGTGTGTGTGTGTGTGTGTGTGTGTGTGTGTGTGTGCGTGCGCGCGCGTGTGCGTGTGTCGTGCGATTTTGGTTTAAATAGCAACGTTCTTCTTGCCGAATAAATCAAGCGAAAATTTGTGTATGCAATAATTTCGCAAAAATCATTCTGAACCTAAAGAAAAAATAAATTTCATTGTGTTTGTTTATTATTAAATTATTGCAAACTTATCTAAAATATATTTAGTTGGATTAGGTTAAATTAAAATGAGGTTAAGTTTTCTAAGGTTCTTTGCGTACAAAATTATAAATTTTTACATTAACATAAATGAAAAAATGCATCTTTAAATGTATAAGAGAAAATTTTAGAAAGGATTTAATTTTAAACGAGTTCTTGCTAATTGACCTGTTTTACCTATTCGGCACGACAGTTATATATATATATATATATATATAAGCCATGCGTGTCGTATGAGGCGACTAAAATGCCGGGAGCAATGGGCTAGTAACCCCTTCTCCTGTATACAATTACTAAAAAAGAGAAGAAGAAAAACTTTATAAAACTGGGTTGCTTAAATGTGCGTGGATGTAGTGCGGATGACAAGAAACAGATGATTGCTGATGTTATGAATGAAAAGAAGTTGGATGTCCTGGCCCTAAGCGAAACAAAGCTGAAGGGGGTAGGAGAGTTTCAGTGGGGGGAAATAAATGGGATTAAATCTGGAGTATCTGAGAGAGTTAGAGCAAAGGAAGGGGTAGCAGTAATGTTAAATGATCAGTTATGGAAGGAGAAAAGAGAATATGAATGTGTAAATTCAAGAATTATGTGGATTAAAGTAAAGGTTGGATGCGAGAAGTGGGTCATAATAAGCGTGTATGCACCTGGAGAAGAGAGGAATGCAGAGGAGAGAGAGAGATTTTGGGAGATGTTAAGTGAATGTATAGGAGCCTTTGAACCAAGTGAGAGAGTAATTGTGGTAGGGGACTTGAATGCTAAAGTAGGAGAAACTTTTAGAGAGGGTGTGGTAGGTAAGTTTGGGGTGCCAGGTGTAAATGATAATGGGAGCCCTTTGATTGAACTTTGTATAGAAAGGGGTTTAGTTATAGGTAATACATATTTTAAGAAAAAGAGGATAAATAAGTATACACGATATGATGTAGGGCGAAATGACAGTAGTTTGTTGGATTATGTATTGGTAGATAAAAGACTGTTGAGTAGACTTCAGGATGTACATGTTTATAGAGGGGCCACAGATATATCAGATCACTTTCTAGTTGTAGCTACACTGAGAGTAAAAGGTAGATGGGATACAAGGAGAATAGAAGCATCAGGGAAGAGAGAGGTGAAGGTTTATAAACTAAAAGAGGAGGCAGTTAGGGTAAGATATAAACAGCTATTGGAGGATAGATGGGCTAATGAGAGCATAGGCAATGGGGTCGAAGAGGTATGGGGTAGGTTTAAAAATGTAGTGTTAGAGTGTTCAGCAGAAGTTTGTGGTTACAGGAAAGTGGGTGCAGGAGGGAAGAGGAGCGATTGGTGGAATGATGATGTAAAGAGAGTAGTAAGAGAGAAAAAGTTAGCATATGAGAAGTTTTTACAAAGTAGAAGTGATGCAAGGAGGGAAGAGTATATGGAGAAAAAGAGAGAAGTTAAGAGAGTGGTGAAGCAATGTAAAAAGAGAGCAAATGAGAGAGTGGGTGAGATGTTATCAACAAATTTTGTTGAAAATAAGAAAAAGTTTTGGAGTGAGATTAACAAGTTAAGAAAGCCTAGAGAACAAATGGATTTGTCAGTTAAAAATAGGAGAGGAGAGTTATTAAATGGAGAGTTAGAGGTATTGGGAAGATGGAAGGAATATTTTGAGGAATTGTTAAATGTTGATGAAGATAGGGAAGCTGTGATTTCGTGTATAGGGCAAGGAGGAATAACATCTTGTAGGAGTGAGGAAGAGCCAGTTGTGAGTGTGGGGGAAGTTCGTGAGGCAGTAGGTAAAATGAAAGGGGGTAAGGCAGCCGGGATTGATGGGATAAAGATAGAAATGTTAAAAGCAGGTGGGGATATAGTTTTGGAGTGGTTGGTGCAATTATTTAATAAATGTATGGAAGAGGGTAAGGTACCTAGGGATTGGCAGAGAGCATGCATAGTTCCTTTGTATAAAGGCAAAGGGGATAAAAGAGAGTGCAAAAATTATAGGGGGATAAGTCTGTTGAGTGTACCTGGTAAAGTGTATGGTAGAGTTATAATTGAAAGAATTAAGAGTAAGACGGAGAATAGGATAGCAGATGAACAAGGAGGCTTTAGGAAAGGTAGGGGGTGTGTGGACCAGGTGTTTACAGTGAAACATATAAGTGAACAGTATTTAGATAAGGCTAAAGAGGTCTTTGTGGCATTTATGGATTTGGAAAAGGCGTATGACAGGGTGGATAGGGGGGCAATGTGGCAGATGTTGCAAGTGTATGGTGTAGGAGGTAGGTTACTGAAAGCAGTGAAGAGTTTTTACGAGGATAGTGAGGCTCAAGTTAGAGTATGTAGGAAAGAGGGAAATTTTTTCCCAGTAAAAGTAGGCCTTAGACAAGGATGTGTGATGTCACCGTGGTTGTTTAATATATTTATAGATGGGGTTGTAAGAGAAGTAAATGCGAGGGTCTTGGCAAGAGGCGTGGAGTTAAAAGATAAAGAATCACACACAAAGTGGGAGTTGTCACAGCTGCTCTTTGCTGATGACACTGTGCTCTTGGGAGATTCTGAAGAGAAGTTGCAGAGATTGGTGGATGAATTTGGTAGGGTGTGCAAAAGAAGAAAATTAAAGGTGAATACAGGAAAGAGTAAGGTTATGAGGATAACAAAAAGATTAGGTGATGAAAGATTGAATATCAGATTGGAGGGAGAGAGTATGGAGGAGGTGAACGTATTCAGATATTTGGGAGTGGACGTGTCAGCGGATGGGTCTATGAAAGATGAGGTGAATCATAGAATTGATGAGGGAAAAAGAGTGAGTGGTGCACTTAGGAGTCTGTGGAGACAAAGAACTTTGTCCTTGGAGGCAAAGAGGGGAATGTATGAGAGTATAGTTTTACCAACGCTCTTATATGGGTGTGAAGCATGGGTGATGAATGTTGCAGCGAGGAGAAGGCTGGAGGCAGTGGAGATGTCATGTCTGAGGGCAATGTGTGGTGTGAATATAATGCAGAGAATTCGTAGTTTGGAAGTTAGGAGGAGGTGCGGGATTACCAAAACTGTTGTCCAGAGGGCTGAGGAAGGGTTGTTGAGGTGGTTCGGACATGTAGAGAGAATGGAGCGAAACAGAATGACTTCAAGAGTGTATCAGTCTGTAGTGGAAGGAAGGCGGGGTAGGGGTCGGCCTAGGAAGGGTTGGAGGGAGGGGGTAAAGGAGGTTTTGTGTGCGAGGGGCTTGGACTTCCAGCAGGCATGCGTGAGCGTGTTTGATAGGAGTAAATGGAGACAAATGGTTTTTAATACTTGACGTGCTGTTGGAGTGTGAGCAAAGTAACATTTATGAAGGGATTCAGGGAAACCGGCAGGCCGGACTTGAGTCCTGGAGATGGGAAGTACAGTGCCTGCACTCTGAAGGAGGGGTGTTAATGTTGCAGTTTAAAAACTGTAGTGTAAAGCACCCTTCTGGCAAGACAGTGATGGAGTGAATGATGGTGAAAGTTTTTCTTTTTCGGGCCACCCTGCCTTGGTGGGAATCGGCCGGTGTGATAATAAAAAAAAAAAAAATATATATATATATAATCTCGCTAAAGGATTTACTTATAGTATATAACTATATATAGTATACAGCCGACGTGTAGTGTATTAAGCCTAACAAGGTCTACCACTGGTGGGTGAGGAGCGAGGGAATAATATTGTATGCCGATGAATGGTTCAGAGAACCGAAAGTTGCTAAATTAGACACATGTGCAACACTTTGGAAGCCACACAGTGGCTTCATCAGTCCATACAAAGGAGAAATGTGAAGAACAGGAGGAGTTTGAGGTAATCAACCCTTCAGCCTTGAGTCGATTAAAGATACCCAAGTGTTGCACATGTGTGTAATTTATCAACGTTTTATGCCAGAATTATTACACCTAGACTATCCCTCCTCTCTGATGCTGCGTCACATTAACGTGGTGGTGGTGGTGGCAGTGTGTGAGTGCTGTCTACCTAGGGGGAGGTGCCTCTTTGGCTGCTTGCCTGAGAGTTCATCATCTCTCAGCGTAAATAGTTGATATTTCCTTGTTCTTGTAAGTTTGCTGATACTAATGGAAAATGACAAACTGAATTATAGCTCCGGATTATGCAGTGTGAAAAAAATGACTTAGAAATAGATTTGTTTGATTTGTGATTCTGCAATGAGACTATATAGGTAATTACAGTAGCGCGTTGAAAATAATTGTCAGTTTCATAATGTTACAAACAATACATATTTCAAACATTGAATAACCAAACCGTTCTATTTCTTTGTAAATAAAATAAAAACAGTTGTAGTACCAGGTGATTAAGACCCCATTGGTGGGTCAGCTATTTAAGCCACGTGTGTGCAACAATTGTCTCAGTATTGATAAAAGCAGTACTCTTTGACATATGGTATGATGTTTGTGATGCATGGTGTGATGTCCATGGTACATGGTGTGATGTCTCTCTCCTAGCCCCAGGCTAGGAGACAGCTAGGTGAGTACGGGTGCTTTGGTCCGTTGTGTTGTGGAGCGCCGAGGTGGTTGGGAGGTCAGGAATGTGGAGGTCGCGTAGCTAAGTGTAATACCTCCACCAGGCACCAAGACCTCTGCTAGCCTGCCTTCCTTCCCCACTAGTAAATATTGAGGTAATTGTTGTATAAGCAGCGTATCTATACAAACCCTTCACTTCATTCTCGCCAGATACTCACGTCTTCGCTTCCGATGGTGAAAGCTATTTTGTTTACATTTGCAAGGCAAAGGGGGAAAACGGATAGCAAACCTTTTTTTTCCCTAGTCAAGGCTATCAACAGGGAGGATTATCTATTATAAGAAAATAAAGGAGGAACACTGCAGCAGACTTACTGACCTATACTAGGCAGGTTCTTCTCAAACCAAAACTCACTAACAACAATATTTGCCCAACCTATTTTCAACGCTATACCGATGGACAGCTACCGTTATTAGATGACTGAGGTGAAGATAGTAAAGGAGGCTCTCCCCGCCCTTCACTACATCCCGGCCACTGCCGGCAAGAAACAGGGGCCAAATGCGCCCTCTACAAAATTGAGTTGGGATTTTTCCCATCTGAGTAAGTATTTGCATTTAGTAATTTTTTTTTTTTACTTGTATTCTCATCCTTTCCACAAAATCTGTGTGATATGAAGACTAGTAGCCTCCACATAACATTAACTCCAGTCTTGATGTAAAGAAATCTGTAAATCTGCCTTAGTTACTTAATCCACAGGGTTCATTACCACATATTTCAGACATAAAAAAAAAATAAAAAAACACGTGAGCAAACACTAAGATATATTAAAAAAAAACGTTTCGGCCCAGGGACTTTGATCACTTATATAAAGGGTTACGAATAACGTACACACACACACACATACACACACACACACATACACACACACACACACACACACACACACACACACACACACACACACACACACACACACATTCTCTCTCTCTCTCTCTCTCTCTCTCTCTCTCTCTTATTCGTTCGCAAGACTGAAAAGTCTCCTAATAAATATGTCTTTTTTTAAACCATTTGCTGGGATACCACGGGATGTATTGCTGGGATACCACGGGATGTATTGCTGGGATACCACTGGATGTATTGCTGGGATACCACGGGATGTATTGCTGGGGTACCACGGGATGTATTGCTGGGATACCACGGGATGTATTGCTGGGATACCACGGGATGTATTGCTGGGGTACCACGGGATGTATTGCTGGGATACCACGGGATGTATTGCTGGGATACCACGGGATGTATTGCTGGGATACCACTGGATGTATTGCTGGGGTACCATGGGATGTATTGCTGGGGTACCACGGGATGTATTGCTGGGATACCACGGGATGTATTGCTGGGATACCACGGGATGTATTGCTGGGATACCACTGGATGTATTGCTGGGGTACCACGGGATGTATTGCTGGGATACCACGGGATGTATTGCTGGGGTACCACGGGATGTATTGCTGGGATACCACGGGATGTATTGCTGGGATACCACTGGATGTATTGCTGGGGTACCACGGGATGTATTGCTGGGATACCACGGGATGTATTGCTGGGATACCACTGGATGTATTGCTGGGGTACCACGGGATGTATTGCTGGGATACCACGGGATGTATTGCTGGGGTACCACGGGATGTATTGCTGGGATACCACGGGATGTATTGCTGGGATACCACTGGATGTATTGCTGGGGTACCACGGGATGTATTGCTGGGATACCACGGGATGTATTGCTGGGATACCACTGGATGTATTGCTGGGGTACCACGGGATGTATTGCTGGGATACCACGGGATGTATTGCTGGGATACCACGGGATGTATTGCTGGGATACCACGGGATGTATTGCTGGGATACCACGGGATGTATTGCTGGGATACCACGGGATGTATTGCTGGGATACCACGGGATGTATTGCTGGGATACCACGGGATGTATTGCTGGGATACCACGGGATGTATTGCTGGGGTACCACGGGATGTATTGCTGGGGTACCACTGGATGTATTGCTGGGGTACCACGGGATGTATTGCTGGGGTACCACGGGATGTATTGCTGGGGTACCACGGGATGTATTGCTGGGGTACCACGGGATGCATTGCTGGGATACCACGGGATGTATTGCTGGGATACCACGGGATGTATTGCTGGGATACCACGGAATGCATTGCTGGGATACCACGGAATGCATTGGTGGGATACCACGGAATGTATTGCTGGGATACCACGGGATGTATTGCTGGGATACCACGGGATGTATTGCTGGGATATCACGGGATGTATTGCTGGGATACCACGGGATGTATTGGCATACTGAAACCTCTCACCTCAGGCTGACAGACTTCATGGTTAAACTCGACTTGTGCAATGAAGATTTTCAGGATTTTACCCAGAGTGGCAATATTGCTAAGCAGCGCTACTCGTCCTGGTGATATCCATTGGTAATATCAACTCTACATATCCTCGCATACTTCCCTAAAATGATACCAACATTACTGACAATGTACTCAATGTACCAACATTACTGACAATGTACTCAATGTACATTCAGTAATGTACATTACTGTGAATGCAGTAATTTTACAAAAATCATTCTGAACCTAATGAAAAAATATATTTCACTGTTTGTTTATTATTAAGTTATTGTCAAGTTATATAAAATATATTTAGTTGGATTAGGCTAAATTAAATTGCGCTTGTTATAATAAGGTTACGTAAGTTTTCTAAGGTTCTTTTGGTACAAAATTATTATTTTTTTCATTAACATGAATAAAAAATATATATCTTTAAACGTATAAGAGAAAATTTTAGAAAGGACTTAATTTTAAATGAGTTCTTGCTAATTGACCAGTTTTACGTATTTGGCACGATATTATATATATATATATATATATATATATATATATATATATATATATATATATATATTATATATATATATATATATATATATATATAACCTAGGTAGTAGGTTGGTAGACAGCAACCGCCCAGGGAGGTACTACCGTCCTGCCAAGTGAGTGTAAAATGAAAGCCTGTAATTGTTTTACATGATGGTAGGATTGCTGGAGTCCATTTTTCTGTCTCATAAACATGCAAGATTTCAGGAACGTCTTGCTACTTCTACTTACACTTAGGTCACACTACACAAACATGTACAAGCATATATATACACACCCCTCTGGGTTTTCTTCTATTTTCTTTCTAGTTCTTATTCTTGTTTATTTTCTATTATCTCCATGGGGAAGTGGAACAGAATTCTTCCTCCGTAAGCCATACGTGTTGTAAGAGGCGACTAAAATGCCGGGAGCAAGGGGCTAGTAACCCCTTCTCCTGTATACATTACTAAATGTAAAAGGAAAAACTTTCGTTTTTCCTTTTGGGCCACCCCGCCTCGGTGGGATACGGCCGGTGTGTTGAAATAAATAGATAAATAAATATATATATATATATATATATATATATATATATATATATATATATATATATATATATATATATATATATATATATATATATATATATATATATATATATTAAAACAGTGCCAACATGCGTGTATCATCTCCGGACTATGCATTCTCTCCATTCTTGGAGTTGCTACATCAGCCTTCCACATACACAGGCAACCTGGATGAATCCTGGTCATCTCTACCTATATTCTTTTATTATCACCTTTCTTAGTTTTGTCATCTATGTTACATAAACATTGCTCTTCATCCAGCCTTGTTAAATGTCATATATAGATTAGGAAAGCCATAGTGTGTGATCGATGACAAGAATGGAGAAGGAAAGGATTGGGTTAGAATATAACAGCGAAAAAAGGTTGTAAGTATAGAGAGAGAGAGACCAAGGTAAGAAAGCTTAATGGCCTGACCACTTTGAGTTGGTTTCATGGAAGTGGTTTTTGTCACATAGTGACGAATGTGGGTGTATCAAATTTTGATGACAAAAAATGCTATTTCTTTTCTCTGCTTTTGTAGAAATATTTGCAGCTGGAAGTATAAAATTGTTTTTATTTTGGTGCGTGCAAGCAGGCGACAGATTATTTTTTTAAATTAACATTCTTGTATACACGGCAGTATGCAGATAACTTATAACTTTTGACTAATACTTGAATACTTCAAGATATCTTGAGTTTTCTTATTCTTTGACATTTGTTTGCCTAGAATATGACAGGACTATCTAACACTTATATAGCAACGGTCGGCTAACACACAGGTAGTTGGAGTGAGGAAACATTGCCTATACGCTCCTCTGGCCTCTGCTCTGAAATTGTCATTTCTCCAACGGAAAGATGACAAGGAAATTCTTACGAAGGAAACTCCACCACACCTCCGTCACCACCTCGCGGACCTCCCTCCAGGCTTACCCCCAACACGTAAACATTGGCCTCAACTCTCCCTGACTCCAGTTCTCCAGCCACGGGGACGAAGAAACAGCTAAGTACCTCGACCTCGCCGCCAGCACTATACTCTCACAGCTTCCATGTGTTTGTTGCACCTCTCCCACCATCATTTCTCTCTGCTACCCTTTCTCCTCTCCCTACTTCACTAACCTTACACCGAGTAACTTACTCTTGATGCTCCTTTAGCTGGTTTATTAACCTTCAGTCTCTTTCCTCTTTCTTGCCGCTCTCTCACGTTAAACATTGTCTTCGTGAACATTCGTTAATTGTGATTTCTTCATTAATATTTATTTTCTTCAGTGACCTGAAAGTCGGCTAAGTTGGTCTTTACTTATAGTTAATTTCTTGCAGCTCCATGAACACTGTGGTGACAGACCTTTAAATTTTCTCAAGATGAGAACTCTACATAATGTTGAGAAAGGCACATGTGCGACACTTGGGTACTTTTAATGTGGGAACTTTTCACCAACCAATGACTTCATCAATCTAATACAGTGAAAAAAAATGTGGGGGATGTGAAGAGAAAGTTTGAGGTAATCAGTCTTTCACTCTAGAAGGACTGACAAACTTCCACATGACCTCTCAATTGGAGACCCTTGTGAGTTTAGCGTTTAGTTATGATTATAATTATAATCTATTGGACTGATAAAGCCAATGGTTAGCGGAAAAAGTTTCTACATTAAAAAAGTCCAAATGTTGCACAAGTGTGTCTCGTCTGCCTGACGGGTTTCAAGATCATTAACTTTATAATTCCTAGGATAGGCTCAGTCCTCAATTGTTTATCCACTTACTCTCCTGTTTTTTTTTTCCAGCATCATCTTCATTACCTTTTACTTGTTGATGAAGTTCACTGTGGGTGTAGACGCTGAGAGTAGGGCACGGCAAGCCATCACGTATGCAAGCACTCACGCTTCATGTCCCGGTGACCTATCATGATACCACAAGCCGTCCTGGCGAGGTCTGACTCACTCCACGTGTCACTATTACTACGGTGGGCCCAGGGGCTATACTTGGTGTGGTGGGGGATGTAAACCAGTCCCGCTTGTTTATATCTTGCTGCTCCTGCTCGCCTAGCAGTAAAAATATATACACAATACGCACATAGAGAGGGAGGAACTTACGATGATGTTTCGGTCCGACTTGAACCATTTACAAAGTCACATTTGTAAATGGTCCAAGTTGGACTGAAACATCGTCGTAAGCTGCTGCTGCTCTCCTATGAGCGGGTTATTTGTATGTTGTTCAACTCACAGTATTGTGCCTTTGTCATTCAATAAATGCATATCTTGAGTTTCATTAGATTGTCGTGGATGTTCTGAGAAATGGTCAGATGATAATACTGAAGACAGGACATGACAAGCATAGCTGCGTATTCTCACACACTCAGTTAACCTTTAAGTATATAGTGCCCAAAATTAGGAAGGTAAAAAAAATTATATAACACAAGGTTAGTACCGGAACTCTGAAAGAAATATAATAAACACCGATGACGCTACAAGGGACATGATCACATGTACAATAATTAGTGTAATAAGGTACGTTACGGTGATAAACTTTTATTAGTTATACGAACAATCAGGAGGATTGTATAACACAAACACAAGACGAAGGGAAAAGTAAGTAGAAAACTTGATTGAGAATTACAGTAGTAAGACTTAAAAATCAGTAATAATGATTACTACTATATTCCTGCTTGGAGTCTACCTACCTGGAGGGTATTCCAGGGACCAACGCCCCCGCGGCCCGGTCCACGACCGGGCCTCCCGGTGGATCAGGGCCTGATCAACCAGGCTGTTACTGCTGGCCGCATGTCCAAAGTACGAACCACAGCCCGGCTAATCGGGGCAACCAGGGACCTATAGTAATTCCCCTTATGCATTGTGGGAGGCTGTTGAACAGTCTTGGGCCCCGGACATTTATAGTGTTTTCTCTTAATGTACCAGTGTCGCCCCTACTTTTTATTGGGGGTATTTTACATCGCCTGTCCAGTCTTTTACTTTCGTAGGGAGTGATTTGTGAGTGCAGATTCGAGACCATTCCTTCTAGGATTCTCCAAGTGTAGACTATGATATATATGTCTCACCTGCGTTCCAGCGAGTACAAGTCAAGTGCTTCCAAAACGTTCCCAGTAGTTGAGGTGTTTAATGGAACTTATGTGTGCAGTGAGAAGTGCTGAACCTACAGCGCCTGCAAAATGGGAAGTAACCAACCAGGTTTTATCTGGAGGAGGAGTAAAAATTATAAATATTAAGTGTGATAACTGTCAGAATTTAGGAGTAAAGCTTAAAGTAAATAAGTGATTGGAACCGGGGGAGGGGGAAGGGGGGAGTAGGAATGTTAAACATCATAACTCTGGTGTCTTATTATTGTGATGGAATGTTTTTCCCGTAATTAACTTTTGACGCGACCTCGGCTTCTTATCATTATACTTTATGACGTCAGATTCCTCAGTGCTAATTTAGACTATTTAAGGAAACAAAAAAATGAAAGTCCGCAGCGTAATTCTTAACCGTTTTGTGTTTATTATTTATGTGTGTGGTGTTAAGCGTAGTATTTATATGATGATAACGTTTATAATGGATAATGTTAGCACGACTTATGTATTTGACTTGATAGGTTAGAATATTTGTTTGTATCATGGAGGGGGCAAGGCCACCGCTATTAGTGGCCTTGAGTGGGGCCGTGATTGTTGTCCTGGTAGACTGGGACTCACTCAGTGGCCTTGTAAGAAAGATTTAGTGTTCTAGTGTTTCATTGTAAGGATTCTAATGGTTGATAGTTTATATAACTTTGAACTGTTATGTAATGTGTGCATACAACTCTTGTGTCATACTTAGTTCAGTCATTTCCCGATTATAATATGGTTATCGTCGTGCAAGTTGCTTGAATCATCTTCCTCCAGAACCAACCCACTTGTTCTCAAGAAGTCCATAATACTGTATTTCTGTTTTCAGTACAGCTAATGATGGACTTTGATTTCCCTTCCAAAATCATGGGCGGATGAGGTTTTGTTTGTCATAGTTCTTAACGGCTCCTGTCTAGCTGAACGAATATATTTTTTTCAACAGTTAGTGAAAGAGACATTATGTTCGTCCAGTAGTAAAGTTCAGTCTTGGGCGAAACATCGTGATAAAAGGTTCACGGAAAACTCTTTTTCACTGGCCGATTTCTTTCCAGTTCCTGGATGATTTCTTGCTTGAATCTGGCTGGTTCCTGGTCCTAGCGATTACGTCATTTTGGCTTACATCATAATGTGTCTTCGTGGCTGTGATGGCATAATATTACCTGGGTGATGAGGCGCAGGAGTTACGGGTCCCGGGTAATAAGAGGTGGCTTCCCTTGACCTCTCATGACACCACTCTTCCACCATTACCAACCTAACAATTACTTTTACCTTTGACTTCCCTGCTGCTCAGTCATTGTCCCTGACGTCATCATTGGGCGGCTGCGGCTGCTATGGTGGGGCGGTGGCTTCTGCTTCTGCTGTTATGTTCCTTATTCTGCTTCTGCTTCTTCTTCTCGTACTACTTATGTTGGTAGTTGTGGTAAGTTATTGCTACTGCTGGTTGTAGCTGTGCTAATTCCTGCTGCTTGGTGGTGGTGATGGTGTTAACGTCAACATGACTGAATGACCTAAACAGTTGAAGTGCTCTTCCAAAATCCAAAACTACCTACCTACCCTCCGTCCCTCCTCCTCCTCCTCCCTTAGTCTTTTTTAATGTTCCTAATCAGTATTTTCTTCTAGTTGTTGTGTTGGTTCTTCGTCAATCACGAGACCTTTGATTGTCGGTGGTTTCTTCTTCACTTCCTACATATCTCTCATTCCTCTCTGCCTGCCTTTCTCATCCATTCCCTGCTTTCCTCATTCACCTCTTTCACTCCTTACTCCCAATTTCCCTCCTTCACTATTTTTCCTTCTTACTCTTTTCTCCCACTTTCTCCTTTAATTCACTCTTCGTTCTTTTCCCTTTTACTTGTACTGCTTTCCCCACACCCTCCCTTCACCTCAACCTTCCTTCCCCTCACCCCCTCCCTCTCATCCTCCCCTCCCTCCCTCTCATCCTCCCCTCCCTCCCTCTCATCCTCCCCTCCCTCCCTCTTACCTTCTCCCTTACACTCTTTCCCTCACCCTCCCTTCCTCTCACCCTTTCCCTCACCCTCCCTTCCTCTCACCCTTTCCCCCACCCTCCCTTCCTCTCACTCTCATGGGTCACATTCCAAAATGTAGTTTTGTGACACAGCGCCCCAGTTCCCAGGAGCAGCGCCAGGATCACACCGCTACAGCTGATGACCTTCCTGAACCAGGTGTGTAGCTAGTGGTAATAGTAACAACATTTGCACTCGCCCAGCAAGTGACCCTCCCAGTATTACCCTGGACGTGTGAAATGTTTCTTTGACGCTTAGAAAAGAACTAGGAAAGTGTTGGAGTGGCAGTGTTGTGGATAATTGGAACAATCTGCCGAGTATAGACACTGGAACTAACACCTTGGGTAATTTGTATATAAAAAAGGATGAATATGAAGAATGAGACACTTGTGAATCATTTGGGAATCTTTTTTGAGGAAATGTTTCGCCAGCGAATGGCTTCTTCGGTCCAGTACAAAGAAGAACGGTGGAGGAAGAAGAGTTCGAGGTAATCAGTCCCTCAGCCTGGAGTCGATGTGTTCAGTCCATCAATCTAGAACGTAGAGCACACGCTGTACCACCGTTCCTCTTTGTATTGGACTGAAGAAACCATTGACTGGCGAAACAGTTCCTTAAAAAATATTCCCAAATATTGCACAAGTATTTCATTCTTCAACTTGTTTGTTTTCTGAACCATTTATCGCACGAGGATGAACGTACATGTGAGCGAGAGCAGTTTGGTTTGGGGAGAACCTGTCTAGCATGGGCCAGTAACACTGCTGCTGTGGCTCTTTGTTTCCCTGTGTATAGTTCACTTGCCTTAACAAAATGAACTGGCTACTGCTGAGGTCCATCACAGAGAGACTCTTCCGCCCTTGTAACAACGTAAATATAAAACACTCACATTACCGTGGCTGCAAGTATCTACGACTAACATGTCCGTCCTTCCACACTGTTAAACATCTCATAAATTGTGATGATATATAATAGCGATAAGTTGATGAATAAGACACATGTGCAACACTGCTATCTTTGTTGTTCAAGCCTTGCGCTTGTACAACAGGCTTCTTTAGCCAGATACAACCATATGTATTCGACTTAAAAAGTCTGTTGTGCAGGCGAAACTTTGCGGCAATAAAGATAGTCCTTCTAGGACCTGGGTCCGAGTATGTTGATCTTCGGAACACTCCAGGAACACACTCCGTGTAGAAGCTAGCAGAAACACTGCCAGAACAAGTATTGAAGTCTTCAGGGAGAAACTAGACAAGTACCTCCGTTAAGTGCCAGATCAACCAGGCTGTGATGACTATGTGGACCAGCGGGCCGACAGCAGCAGCAACAGCAACACACACACACTTTTGAGAGAAAAAGTTTGACGTTTCTGCCCGTCCTTGACCATTATTACCAAGGCACAATACTGATCACAGTTATGACTTGAAAATGGCCCAGCACGGATTTAAAAACTCTGAATTTTCTTTCTCCGAATAGTAGGTTAGTAGTGAATAGACGAGGCAAGTATTGAGGAGAGTCACCTGGAAGGAGGGAGGGAGGTTCCTGTGCACGGTAGTGCGCATGTTTCACCGCTGAGCGTCGCCACTTCCGCTGCTGCTGGATGACCTGTGACCCGGCGTGCCAGGTAAGACTGGCGGCGGCGACCATGGTGTTCCCAGACTGTGGGTGATGGCTTGCAGGGTCGGCACAAGCCTCGTTACTAGTGTGCCCTACATACCATCAACCTTGTATCTCCAATAACCTATTAACTAAATACGTTTTAGATAAGTTTACACTAATTTAATAAACACATTGAAATATATTTTTTCGTTAGGTTAAAAATTATTTTTTGCGAAATTATTATATACACAAATTTTCGTTTGTCTTATTCGGAAAGAAGATCGTTGCTGTTTCAGTCAAAATAGTAAGTTTTACCTATTCGGCACAACATATATATAGGGAAGACACATAGAACCTTGGCCCATGAATACTGTCTCATCCCCATATCAGATGCTCGTGGCACCTGTGGAATGAATGTAACACATTTGTAACGGAACTAGATTCCCCTCACTGTGTGTGTGTGTGTGTGTGTGTGTGTGTGTTGACAACAACAGATTCTCAACACTAAAATTTCTCTCCAGAAAACATAATGAGGTAATAAAATATTTAAACAGCTTCTACTAGAAATATTTATTTTTTTCCTTGGAAAGTTTTTTTAGTGTGCGCATCCCTGTGTGTGCGTGTGCATCCCTGTGTGTATGTGTGTGCGCGTCTGTAATTAGGAAGCCACAGCCTTGTGTTGATACACTACACTTCAGGAATCACCATAATCAGCTATACACAAATAACCATCACAGAGAGATGAGCTTACGACCACGTTTCGGTCCGGCTTGTCAAAATAGAAGTTTGTTTGGCAACATGTACGACAGTTTGATCCAAGGGAAAATTTCTTGTAATCCACAGTGTTGTGTTCATGTCGAGTGCCGTCTCCTAGCCTTCCCTCCAGTCTCTGACCTCTTTCCCCTCACTTTCTGACCTCTTTCCCCTCACTTTCTGACCTCTTTCCCCTCAGTCTCTGACCTCTTTCCCCTCAGTTTCTGACCTCTTTCCCCTCAGTTTCTGACCTCTTTCCCCTCAGTTTCTGACCTCTTTCCCCTCAGTTTCTGACCTCTTTCCCCTCAGTGTCTGACCTCTTTCCCCTCAGTTTCTGACCTCTTTCCCCTCAGTTTCTGACCTCTTTCCCCTCAGTTTCTGACCTCTTTCCCCTCAGTTTCTGACCTCTTTCCCCTCAGTTTCTGACCTCTTTCCCCTCAGTTTCTGACCTCTTTCCCCTCACTTTCTGACCTCTTTCCCCTCACTTTCTGACCTCTTTCCCCTCACTTTCTGACCTTTCCCCTCACTTTCTGACCTCTTTCCCCTCACTTTCTGACCTCTTTCCCCTCACTTTCTGACCTCTTTCCCCTCACTTTCTGACCTCTTTCCCCTCACTTTCTGACCTCTTTCCCCTCACTTTCTGACCTCTTTCCCCTCACTTTCTGACCTCTTTCCCCTCAGTCTCTGACCTTTTTTTCCCCCCCCTCAATCTCTGACCTTTTTACCTCCAAGTGTTTTTCTCTTTCCTGCTCTCCTCTTATATTCCCAAATCTTTGCCTCTCTCCTGAGGTCTTTTTCTTTATATTGGCGTCTCATACCACCTGCCTCAGCAGGGCTGGATTAAGGCACAGGCTTTATGGGCTGCAGCCCAGGTGCCTCCGGCTGCTGGAAGGCCTCCAGAGATTAAGTGAAAACTGTTCACAATTTGTTTGCAAGAAATTACGCAAAGCAAATGTTTCAATTTTACTTGTTGTTTGCCCTGTAATAATAAATTTAATATTTCTTCAACTTTTTTTCCTTCTGAAAATATGATTGGTGTCCTCGCAGTACCTGTAGCCCAGGGTCCTCGCAGTACCTGTAGCCCAGGGTCCTCGCAGTACCTGTAGCCCAGGGTCCTCGCAGTACCTGTAGCCCAGGGTCCTCGCAGTACCTGTAGCCCAGGGGCCTCACAGTACCTGTAGCCCAGGGGCCTCGCAGTACCTGTAGCCCAGGGTCCTCGCAGTACCTGTAGCCCAGGGTCCTCGCAGTACCTGTAGCCCAGGGTCCTCGCAGTACCTGTAGCCCAGGGTCCTCGC
This sequence comes from Cherax quadricarinatus, assembly GCF_038502225.1. Taxonomy (NCBI): domain Eukaryota; kingdom Metazoa; phylum Arthropoda; class Malacostraca; order Decapoda; family Parastacidae; genus Cherax; species Cherax quadricarinatus. Next base: position 10,327,036 of record NC_091332.1, on the reverse strand, counting down.
AGTACCTGTAGCCCAGGGTCCTCGCAGTACCTGTAGCCCAGGGTCCTCGCAGTACCTGTAGCCCAGGGTCCTCGCAGTACCTGTAGCCCAGGGTCCTCGCAGTACCTGTAGCCCAGGGTCCTCGCAGTACCTGTAGCCCAGGGTCCTCGCAGTACCTGTAGCCCAGGGTCCTCGCAGTACCTGTAGCCCAGGGTCCTCGCAGTACCTGTAGCCCAGGGTCCTCGCAGTACCTGTAGCCCAGGGTCCTCGCAGTACCTGTAGCCCAGGGTCCTCGCAGTACCTGTAGCCCAGGGTCCTCGCAGTACCTGTAGCCCAGGGTCCTCGCAGTACCTGTAGCCCAGGGTCCTCGCAGTACCTGTAGCCCAGGGTCGCAGTACCTGTAGCCCAGGGTCCTCGCAGTACCTGTAGCCCAGGGTCCTCGCAGTACCTGTAGCCCAGGGTCCTCGCAGTACCTGTAGCCCAGGGTCCTCGCAGTACCTGTAGCCCAGGGTCCTCGCAGTACCTGTAGCCCAGGGTCCTCGCAGTACCTGTAGCCCAGGGTCCTCGCAGTACCTGTAGCCCAGGGTCCTCGCAGTACCTGTAGCCCAGGGTCCTCGCAGTACCTGTAGCCCAGGGTCCTCGCAGTACCTGTAGCCCAGGGTCCTCGCAGTACCTGTAGCCCAGGGTCCTCGCAGTACCTGTAGCCCAGGGTCCTCGCAGTACCTGTAGCCCAGGGTCCTCGCAGTACCTGTAGCCCAGGGTCCTCGCAGTACCTGTAGCCCAGGGTCCTCGCAGTACCTGTAGCCCAGGGTCCTCGCAGTACCTGTAGCCCAGGGTCCTCGCAGTACCTGTAGCCCAGGGTCCTCGCAGTACCTGTAGCCCAGGGTCCTCGCAGTACCTGTAGCCCAGGGTCCTCGCAGTACCTGTAGCCCAGGGTCCTCGCAGTACCTGTAGCCCAGGGTCCTCGCAGTACCTGTAGCCCAGGGTCCTCACAGTAGATGTAGCCCAGGGTCCTCACAGATGTAGCCCAGGGTCCTCACAGTACCTGTAGCCCAGGGTCCTCACAGTACCTGTAGCCCAGGGTCCTCACAGTACCTGTAGCCCAGGGTCCTCACAGTACCTGTAGCCCAGGGTCCTCACAGTACCTGTAGCCCAGGGTCCTCACAGTAGATGTAGCCCAGGGTCCTCACAGTACCTGTAGTCCAGGGTCCTCACAGTACCTGTAGCCCAGGGCCCTAGCTGTACCTGTAGCCCAGGGTCCTCGCAGTACCTGTAGCCCAGGGTCCTCGCAGTACCTGTAGCCCAGGGTCCTCGCAGTACCTGTAGCCCATGGGCCTCGCAGTACCTGTAGCCCAGGGGCCTCACAGTACCTGTAGCCCAGGGGCCTCACAGTACCTGTAGCCCAGGGGCCTCAGTACCTGTAGCCCAGTTGCCTCACAGTACCTGTAGCCCAGGGGCCTCGCAGTACCTGTAGCCCAGGGGCCTCGCAGTACCTGTAGCCCAGGGTCCTCGCAGTACCTGTAGCCCAGGGTCCTCGCAGTACCTGTAGCCCAGGGTCCTCGCAGTACCTGTAACCCAGGGGCCTCGCAGTACCTGTAGCGCAGGGTCCTCACAGTACCTGTAGCGCAGGGTCCTCACAGTACCTGTAGCCCAGGGTCCTCGCAGTACCTGTAACCCAGGGGCCTCACAGTACCTGTAGCCCAGGGTCCTCACAGTACCTGTAGCCCAGGGTCCTCACAGTACCTGTAGCCCAGGGTCCTCACAGTACAAAATCTTAATCCAGCTCTGTGTTTCATACCTTCTTGTGACGTGTCACTATCTGGCTTCCAGAGCTCTGCTATTCTCATAGTCAGATTTTTTCAGCCAAGTTATTGCTGCTTGCAGCTGGCAATCCCATAGTCATGATTACCTGCTTGACGAGACAACACGGTCACACTGGAAGATGTCTTAATGCTGTATTATGTTTGCTGGTGGAAAGTCAAGTCCTGGACCACACTGATGGGACTCGCTGAACCCGTAGGGGTCATATGGCGTTTGGGGAATGGGAGTTAATCAGGTTTGATCCAAATGGAGGGGGCTGTAACTTCTTGCATCAAGAGTTCCTCAGTGGCATTAATGTACCTTTCCCCTTGAAGAGTCGTGGGTCACCTATGTTGACACTATTCTTTAACTGTACCTAGGAAACTTTTACATTCTACCTTCTTTATTCTTCACTGCTTTCTATATTGTTTACTAACTTTATTCTTCACTATATTGTTTAGTGTCTTAATTCTTCCTCGTCACTTCTAAATCTTACTTCAGTAAGTTCAGTGTGCAGGTTAGTCAGCTAACTCAGATATTTTCCATTTATAGATTATAAACTCTGGCTTTTACAGATAGTCTGGAAGAGATCAGAATATACTATCTTGATAGTTTAGATGATCCTCTGATTATAGCCATTCGGATTATAACCCCACAGATCTGGGTTCAATCCTGGACGTGGACAGGACATAAAAGTCGCTTAGCATTATCACCTGAGGGGTGATATGGGTCGCATCATGGACAATAGGACCAAACGACTCCGCTGGAAATAGGTCAGGCTGATTGGCTTTGGGTTATCATGAGTTACTAACCCTCCAGAGTTTTTAAAACTAAGTAATTTTTTGTTTTAAAAGAAGAGTTGGTAAACAATGACAAAAGCTGACAAGAGACAGTAGACACAGGTAGCAGAGAATCCTTTCAGTTTTGATAGCAGTTTCTTTATTTGTGTTTGAAAGACAACGTCAGAAGGTAACAGTATTGTGGACGAGAGAGTAAAAAATTTGAAATGTATTGATTTTGGCGTCGCCTTTTTTGTTCTCGAGGTGGTTGTGTCCACCCTGTCAGTTTTCTTGGCACACATTACATAGTTTGCTTAGTTGTATCAGAGTGTTAGCTTGATTTATATTAGTATTCCTCAGTGTTTTACATGTTTGCTTCACAATATGAGAACACCTGACTGCGTTTACACCAAGTAGTTATTTTTATATTTTTTTCCGCATCGAAGCAGTTCAAATTTGTCACCACTGAACATCGTATTTTCCATTGGTCATTTGGCGTATCTTGATAATATTTGATTGTAGTTCATTGACCCTTATTGAGGCAACTTTCATGCTCTGATAACCATCGTCCGCAAATGACACGAAGCTGTGGTTTATTTGGAACTGCTATGAAGATGAGAAAGACGAAAGCATATGAGGCAGTGAGCCATGGCAGAGTATGTTGTTTGTTGCCTACTTGTATTTCAGTAAGATTTTTGATAAAATCCCGTACAAGATATTTAAAAAAGTGGCAGCATATTTTATGGGAAGAAACGATATCACACTGATAGAGAGAGTGTTAACAAAGAAGCAGGAAAGAGTCTGTATGATTGGGATAAAATCAGAATGTGGACCCGTCACAAGTGGAGTAACGCAAGAAGCAATTTTACTCCACTTTTTCGTAATTTACATCAATGACCTTGGCGAGGGAATAAATGGTGGCATAAATAAATTCGCTGACGACAAAATTAAGCCCAATAAGACTCGATGGAGAATGCCACGGAACTTCGAGAGTTTGACTAACTAATGTGGTCCGAAACGTGGCATATGCAGTTCGATGTAGATAAAAGTAGTTATAATTCTCGGGAATGTAAATAACCCTGGCACTTGTATCACCAGGGACTGTTAATTGATAAAATCCCTGGTGGAAGGAAACAGCTTCGAATCAAATGCCATAACTCTCACTCAGTGTCTTATTTACATACTCTCGGTATACTCTACTATTGTATTACCGCGTCCTCCGTACTTCGAAGAACTCTGCTGAGCAGGCTGGTCAGTCTCTCAGCCTGCCTGCCTACTTACCTACCTGGAATCTACCTGGAGGGTATTCCGGGGATCAACGTCCCCGCGGCCCGTTCCATGACCAGGCCTCCTGGTGGATCAGGGCCTGATCAACGAGGCTGTTACTGCTGGCCTAGAGAGGTCTTCACCTCCATAGTCGTTTTACTCATCTTCATGTACAACTTACCGGAAAAGGTCGCGTCTTTCCCAGACCTCCAGGACAAGGAACAACAGTGTAAGTGTTAATTCTTGTGTTTACTTAACATAAAAATAACTATTTTAGGCTAGAGTTTTGGCCATAGATTGTCGTAAACTGTAATCGTAATTCAACATCAGAGTTAACGTAATATTTGTATGTATGCGATGACAGCTTATGGTAGAGTTAACGAGAATACTTGGAAGTGTGTACTCAGGCCTCCGTGGGTGGTGGTGGTGTGATGTTCCCAGGCGTCTTCATTATACTAAAGAGCCAGTTATTTGTGCGTGTGGAAGGTCACGGTCGCACCAGGTATACTAACAAGAGTCATGTGAATATGCAAGCGAGCACTCGTCCCCCACGACCCACCCTCTTAACTTGCTATCCCGCCATCCTACCCTTGTTTTATCCTACCGTTTTGACATCCACAATCATTCCATCCTATTGATTTACCATCTTCCCATCCTTCCGTCACACCTTTCTACCGTCCGACCATCTCTACAATTGAACCATCTTCCATTCTACAATCCTACCGTACTTCTTTCCGACCATGCCATCCGCTTAACCTGCCTGACCTTGGAAGCGCTAAACAGACATCCAGGAAGGCGTGCGTTTTTGTCATGTTTATGTGGGGTTGTAATTGGATTTATCGTAATGATTGCGCTCTGCTGGAGGCTCCGGGGCTGCTGTTTTTACGCACCTTTCCTCGCACCATTAGGCACATCGTGCCCGCACTCCGCCAGGAAGTCGTTGTCCTCGTTTTGGTGTCCGTTGTCGTCGTGGTTCACGGTTTCATACTCGACATTTGTAGCCATCGCCGCTTCTGTCGTAGTCGTCGTCGCCACTGATGCTTCTGTCGTTCATGCACCCTGGGGGAGGTGTCGTGTTGCAGGTGTCGCGTCTGGTCACGTTTCTTCGTTTTTTTAATCCGTTTCCGCCTGTTATGCTTCGTGTAAAATGCCTGTAATGAAGCCAGCTTTTATGCAATTATATTTATTCTGATCCTTCTTAATTGTTAGTGTGTGACATGCACCAGCATGCACCAGCATGCACCAACATGCACCAACATGCACCAACATTAAATAATGTCAGTAGATAAGATTTCTTATTATCAACAGGAAGAACAAGAGGCAGTATTTTAAAGTTAAAAAAAAGTTGGTACTGAAAGAATGCTAGAAAGTTTTTAACAATGGTGGAACAAAAGAATAAGTTACAAAAGAAGGTAATAAATGGAAATTGAAAAAAAAATGAGAAGATTAAGCAGTAAAGACGGGACTCCACTAACCTGTTTCTTTTGCAACAGTTAGATATATCTGTTTCAAATCACGTCGTTGTTATGGCTCCACTGCGTCTGCTATCTCCATATTTACAATCTTTGTATTCGACTAAGGAAACTTCCTGTGTAGGCAAAACGATTCTGAATAACGATGCCAGACTGTGGCACATGTCTTGGTTATCTCCGTAATTCTGCTGTTGTAACTGTAAACACTGTAAGAGTGCACATGTGCACAACCCACAACAAAGTAACGTTGAATTGTATGTGTAATGGAAAAGTGGACTTGAAAATATAATGGTGTAGAAGCAGCACCAGCCCATGCTGACCAGGTACTATGTACACCTACACTAACACGTACACTAACTTACACACACGTACACTAACATACAGACGTGCACTAGCACGTAGTGTAGTGGAGGCAGGATCCATACATAGCTTTAGGAAGAGGTATGATAAAGGTCATGGAGCAGGAAGAGTGACCTAGTAGCGACCAGCGACGAGGCGGGGCCAGGAGCTGTGAATCGACCCCTGCAACCACAGCTAGGCGAGTATATACACGCACAGCTAACACGTACACACCATGGTCAGGATATCATTCAATAAAACTGTGTACAAGGATGCTGGTTCAGTTCATGGTACTCTGTGGCCAAATTACTTTCACAATATTGTGAGATTGATTTCGTTGAGACACTTGGGATTTACGAGGAGAAATTACACCAGGTGACACAGCTCACGTCAAGACTTGTGCCCAGAGCTCTAGCTAGACACTCCATTAACCCACATTTTAACTACCTACCCACGACTTAAGTCTTTTTGCTTACCTCTTGGTTCAGTATTTACCAGATTCCTGGAGGGACCCACACGAACCTCTTTATACTAAGAGAAAACAATAAATGTCCGGGGGCCAAGACTGTTCAACAGCCTCCCACCAGCCATAAGGGGAATTACCAATAGACCTCTGGTTGTCTTCAAGAGGAAGCTGGACAGATACCTAAGGTCAGTACCGGATCAGACAGGCTGTGGTTCGTACGTTGAAATACGTGCGGCCAACAGTAACAGCCTGGTTGATCAGACCCTGATTCACCGGAAGGCCTGGTCATGGACCGGGCCGCGGGGGCGTTGACCCCCGGAATATCCTCCAGGTAGTAGTATCTTAACACTGAAAATTTAATGTGGATTTTAACTGCTGCTAGTTTTTTAACTTGATGTTAATCTGTTAAGTGTTGTTCTCGCAACCAGTTTTTATTTTGTTTTATTTTGAAATTTCTTACGTATCGTATATACTTTTAATGGCAAAGAAAAATATAAATGGTTATAATTATAACGTTAGTTTTTAAAGGGGTGGTGAACCAGCAGAAGGCCTCGATCAGATGACCAAAAGCTCCAACTGCGGTTCATCATATGACCAGTACCCATGTTAGGAAACACTTGTCAGTTTCGTGATAAATCTGACCCAACTTAACCTAATGGGAGAGAGCAGCGAGTGACGTGGCAGGTCACACGATGTAAGTTGTGGTGTTTTATTGTTAGAATGTTTCCTCCACCACAGACTTTATCACTTGCCGAATTTGTTTTGTAGCCACACTGCTTAACAAAATTGTTTTTGATAACGCTTAATGGTAGAGATGTATGGAAAATATTCTGTGCTTTACTTCCGGTGAACTCTACCATTGTATTACCACCTGCCAAGTCAAAGAGCTCTTCAGAGCTCACATCTTTATGTCCCTCTTAACCTATGAACATGTAAACTAGCAGCAGCAGCAGCTAGATACTCGTGTTTGTAACACAACCAGTTTGACTGCTATTGAGGTAGAAACTGAAAAACTAACACTCGTGTCGGGAGGCACTTCAGTGACCAAGAAAATACCACCAGCCAACACCACTTCCAGCAACTGGTGGTGTCTGCCCGTCTCTGTCTCTCTGTCTCTCTGTCTCTCTGTCTCTGTCTCTCTGTCTCTCTCTCTGTCTCTCTCTCTGTCTCTCTCTCTGTCTCTCTCTGTCTCTGTCTCTCTCTGTCTCTCTCTCTCTCTGTCTCTCTCTCTCTCTCTCTGTCTCTCTCTCTGTCTCTGTCTCTGTCTCTGTCTCTCTCTCTCTCTCTCTCTCTCTCTCTCTCTCTCTCTCTCTCTCTCTCTCTCTCTTATTGTATAAAATATTCAATAGAATTTCGGGCAGCCAACACTATAATCCTTCACCGCTTGCGGCGGCAGCAACTAGATTCACCATCATCTGCGGTACCACTAGAGACGCACAACCTCCTGCGGGAGCAGCTATAGACCTCCGTCACGGTACAGGACACGTCTCCACACACCGCAGTCACCTACAACAACATAGTCTTCAGCAGTACCTACGATAACACTTGTACACGTGTGTAAGGGTAAACATGACAGACAACACCTGTGTTCCCCTCTACCACCGTCATCCCTATGATAAATACATTAGTAATTCTTGTACTGAATTATGAAGTAATTTTGGATATGGCAGACATGTTTGTGTGTTGATGATGGAGCCTCCGTCACTGATGGCAGCCCATGCACCAGTTTATATACTAAATTACGGACGCCAGCATAATTACAATAATAACCTGTGTTGGTCGGTTAGGCTGGTATTTCGTTGAGTCTGGTCGGGCTCGGTAGGGTCTTGTCGGGTGGGGTGGGGTGAGGTCAGGTCGAGTCAAGATGGGTGGGGTTTGGTTGGTTGATCATCTGAAAGAGGTTATTGCATGGAGCGGTCAAGGCCGTCATCAACTTGCCTGCTGAAGTCTGTTTTCCCTGCGTCACTCGTAACTTACTCCCACCAAACATACCAGCTGTTTATTTACCTTAGAATTATATCAGTCTAGTTTTTAATTTACCTCAAATTTCACACTGCAGAGACTCGTCATAATTACCGATGTCTTAAATATTTTAATAGGAAGCGTGTCAGCGCCCTGCAGTTCGTTTTAACTCAGTCAAGCACCTAAATTACTGGGAATACTTGAAGTCCTTGCAACTGTACTCCTTTAAACCTTGACCAGAAAGATGCATCATAATCTACACCTGAAAGATACTGGAGAGATTGGTCCCAAACATGCACATCGAAATTACTACTTACGAACATAAGAGGCTTGGAAGACGGTGCAAGATACCATGAGTGTGCCAGAGTATCGGTATCAATTGATTTTGATGGTATCGGTCTAAAATTGATTATCAGTATCGGCAAAAATTTTAGTATCGTCCCATCACTACGACATATCTCCGGTGAAAAGCAGGGAAGTTATGAGTACACCGAGAGACACTCTCCCTTCACGCATAAGGGAAATTACCAACAAGCCCCTAGCTGTCTTCAAGCGGGATCTCAATATATTTCTCAAATCAGTTCCTGATGAGCCAGGCTATTGTGCATGCGTTGGACTGCGTGCGGGTGGGCACCAAAGGCCTGATCGATCAGGCTAGCAACCAGGAGGCCTGGTCTGGGACCGCGCTGTGGATGCGATGACTTACGGAAGCGATTATAAGTAACCTGTAGGTAAATCTTCTGACATTCCAAGGATGGCAACCAGGTGCCAGTTTACTGCTAGATGAACAGTGATAACATTTGCAGGGAGACTTACCCATAGTCCTGGGGCTGTAAACAAAAGGCACTACCACTGAGCTATGGCTCACCATATCCGTCCGTCTGTTGCAGAATTTACCTGTTTTATAAGACAAATATTTCAATTAATGAATGTATGCCCTCGAGGTACTTGCCAGATTTTTTTTCACTGTTTTCTTGGTCATTTGCATAGTGGTTGTCAGGGACACTGATCTGTTTTTTACTGATTATTTCCCCCCCCCCTCCTATATTGACGTCACATTTTCTGTTTTCCAGGTATGTGGCAGCTACCTTGCTTGTGGTTGTATTGAAGATTTGTGCAGTGCTTAGTACTGCAGCTCACTTCTTCAGTAACTAAAGTTATATCATATTTTACGAGATTTCTTTTATGGTGGGCAATTTTGAAGTGCCTAAACCTCTTTGGGTATTCTCTGGGTGTTCACCAGTTATGTTGCTGTTGCCTCTGCAGTTTCCCAATTTTCTATTGTGTAGATACTGAACTAGTGTTCAGCTCTTTGCAGACTTCTTTGTCATTCTCTCTTCGTTTTTTAACTTCATTTCATGATTCTTAATTATTATGTTTCCTTCTGATTTCATTGTAGCAATAGCCTTGGTGTGTGAAATGTACGTGTGTAGGCACGAGTTAGAACGAGACGAGATTAGTGGTGGTAGTAGTTGCCTCACCTGACCAACACCCATTACCAGGTGTGTGTGTGTGTGTGTGTGTGTGTGTGTGTGTGTGTGTGTGTGCGTGCGTGCGTGCGCGCGTGCGCGCGAACCTCTTCCTCCCTCTATTAAGATCTCTCATATGTGTTTGTAATCATCTAATTGTCATTACCGAGATGAGTTTGTGGGTTGTAAAGCTTTTGGGTCTTCCTTTTAATTTTCTGTGGGCTAACTTTCTAGATTTGTTTTTTGCTTCTCCTATATCATTCTGTAATTTATTTAATTGCTCAACAACTCTTAGATACTTAACGTGTTTCCTAGTGTCTGTAAGTCACTTAAGCATTCGAAGTAAATTTGTGTATTATTTTGTTGATGGTTCTGTCTTGCTGTCTACCTCGTCTACTGCTCTTAACTGCTTACTTGTGATCATGATCAAGCTTTCTCAGTTTTACTCGCGTCGTCAGTTCCACTTCACACATTTTCTTGATTTTTGTTCCTTAATTCTGGTACCAACCATGTTTTTCAACCTTAGGATTTTTAATTTTTTGTGTTTTATATGGTGCGGGCTTAACACCGGCGCCATCCCTTCGAAGATTGACAATACTTGTATATAAGTTCCTGAAAGATTGCATGTCTAGAACCTTGAATGCTCTTATTACGTTTGCTAATTTGCTGAAGGTCGCTGACTATATTTGGTATGTGCGTGCTTCAGGAGACTAGTTTGGTGTGATGTTAACTCCTAGACCTTTCTAGTTGTTTGACCCCGAAGAAGTGCTCTTCTGTCTGGTAGCTTATGTCAGTCGCCTTGCACACACTACCATTTTCATTGTTTGCTGGGATTAAATTTGATCAGTCACTTTTTCAACTATTCCTTTAGCCAGTCCAGGTCATATTACAGTTTTTAGGACTCCTCAATAGTGTAAATTCTACTCAGTTTTGCCTCGTATGAGAACTTTACCATCTATGCTCCTAGACGATCTGGGTCGCTGCTTCTGTATACCACCAATAATATGAGCCACACAATGTGTGATTTCACTGGGAGACGGCCGACTTGTTAATATATATATATATATATATATATATATATATATATATATATATATATATATATATATATATATATATATATATATATATATATATATAATTATATATATTATATATATACAGTGGACCCCGCATAACGATCACCTCCGAATGCGACCAATTATGTAAGTGTATTTATGTAAGTGCGTTTGCACGTGTATGTTTGGGGGTCTGAAATGGACTAATCTACTTCACAATATTCCTTATGGGAACAAATTCGGTCAGTACTGGCACCTGAACATACTTCTGGAGTGAAAAAATATCGTTAACCGGGGGTCCACTGTATACCTGGAGTTTACCTGGAGAGAGTTCCGGGGGTCAACGCCCCCGCGGCCCGGTCTGTGACCAGGCCTCCTGGTGGATCAGAGCCTGATCAACCAGGTTTTTGCTGCTGGCTGCACGCAAACCAACGTACGAGCCACAGCCCGGCTGATCAGGAACTGACTTTAGGTGCTTGTCCAGTGCCAGCTTGAAGACTGCCAGGGGTCTGTTGGTAATCCCCCTTATATATATAATATATATAATGTCGTGCCGAATATGTAAAACTGGTCAATTAGCAAGAACTCATTTAAAATTAAGTCCTTTCTAAAATTTTCTCTTATACGTTTGAAGATATAAATTTTTCATTAATGTTAATGTAAATAATTTTAATTTTGCTCCAAACGAATCTTTGAAAACTTACCTAACCTTATTATAACAAGAGTAATTTATTTTAGAATAACCCAACTAAATATATTTTAGATTTGTTTACAGTAATTTAATACTAAACAAACACAGTGAAATATATTTTTTTTCGTTAGGTTCAGAATGATTTTGGCGAAATTATTGCATACACAAATTTTCACTTGTCCTATATGGCAAGATGAGCGTTGCTATTTAAGCCAAGATGGCAAGTTCTGCCTATTCGGCACGACATATACATATATATATATATATATATACATATATATATATATATATATATATATATATATATATATATATATATATATATATATAATTTTTTTTTTTTTTTTTTTTACAGGATGGGGTCCACCTCTGGTGTAAATTGTGGGACCCATAGCCTCGGAGAAGTGGATAAAAAGGCTTCAAGGAAGAATATTTGGGTTTCTTCCTTAAGCCGTTTGAATATTCCACTTCCCCTACCACCCCATCTTTTAAACTACTTTTTTTTTACCAATAGGAATATTTTATTACATAATATGGCACAGAAGATTTAAGAGATACATTGTTAATATAAAGGTGGCATATGCGGTACATGTTGTTACGTGTGTATCACCGATTATAAGGCGAAAATCTCATCCAGCTCCTCAGAGCTGGGGCGTGTGCCCAAAATACAACAGGCATTACCCCTTTGAACAGCCGCACTGAGCCGCTGGAACAGAAAACTAGCTGCCCTGGGATCCCTAGTTACCCTGATGAGTCTTTTTCCCAGCTCCTTAAGGAATTTAGATGCACTCTTTCCCCATGAGCCAAGGGTCTCTGAGCCTATGGGAACAAACATGTAATGATGGGCAAGTTCTCAATATTTTCTAGACTTTTGGGACTCCCTGAAGCTGGCAGCTGCCCCTCCTTCCTCCTTGGTGTATTGGAGATAGGTATCAGCCAAGGTAGATGCACATGTATAGTCCCACACCACCTGCTTCCCATCTGTCCAGGCTTGAAGGGTGATACCATCTGGACGCTTCTGGCTGCCATCAGATCTGCATAGTTGGGGTGGCTCCCTTACTGCTGGGCATCCAGCTGTTGTGAGGCTCCTCTTGATAATGTTATTAACCTCCTCATGTCTTGCAATCTTTCCCTCGGATTTACGGCACACAAGACCATGGTACCCGAATCGGTCTGCTGCTTCACTGCCACAAATACACCTGTGTTCGGCGAGAATAGGGGCGGCAAGTCGAAGGGCAACACCGATGCGGATGGTCTGTGGGTCGAGGCGTGTGCCAAGGCTGGAGTTGGGAACAGCCAACAGAAAGTCTCCAGCATGAGGGGCTCTCACTGCCAGGAGGCGGGCTCTATCCTTCCCTGACACACTCTGAAGCATTGTTGAGGCAATATTTTCCACTATTGGACCATCCCAGTGCGATTGTTTATAGTTGTTGGGGGGAGTAGGTCTGGTTTCAGAGCCCGTTAGATTATCCCAGATCATTGCTCCGTCAATGAACTTTTGGTCCTGGACTCCAATCTTGTCCCTAAGATGTTCAGGGAGAATCGCTGCTACAAGCTCTCTGGATGCAATACACGAGGACAGAAAAGCAGGTAACGCAATCTGTGATGACTTGCGGACACCAATGCCTCCTAGTCTGACTGGAAGTGTAGCTTGGTTCCACTGCCCGTCTTCTAGAGTAAGGTTAAGTA
>NC_091332.1:10304066-10309066 GCF_038502225.1 Cherax quadricarinatus | reverse complement strand
GCCCCCGCGGCCCGGTCTGAGACCAGGCCTCCTGGTGGATCAGAGCCTGATCAACCAGGCTGTTGCTGCTGGCTGCACGCAAACCAACATACGAGCCACAGCCCGGCTGATCCGGAACTGACTTTAGGTGCTTGTCCAGTGCCAGCTTGAAGACTGCCAGGGGTCTGTTGGTAATCCCCCTTATGTGTGCTGGGAGGCAGTTGAACAGTCTCGGGCCCCTGACACTTATTGTATGGTCTCTTAACGTGCTAGTGACACCCCTGCTTTTCATTGGGGGGATGGTGCATCGTCTGCCAAGTCTTTTGCTTTCGTAGTGGGTGATTTTCGTGTGCAAGTTCGGTACTAGTCCCTCTAGGATTTTCCAGGTGTATATAATCATGTATCTCTCCCTCCTGCGTTCCAGGGAATACAGGTTTAGGAACCTCAAGCGCTCCCAATAATTGAGGTGTTTTATCTCCGTTATGCGCGCCGTGAAAGTTCTCTGTACATTTTCTAGGTCGGCAATTTCACCTGCCTTGAAAGGTGCTGTTAGTGTGCAGCAATATTCCAGCCTAGATAGAACAAGTGACCTGAAGAGTGTCATCATGGGCTTGGCCTCCCTAGTTTTGAAGGTTCTCATTATCCATCCTGTCATTTTTCTAGCAGATGCGATTGATACAATGTTATGGTCCTTGAAGGTGAGATCCTCCGACATGATCACTCCCAGGTCTTTGACGTTGGTGTTTCGCTCTATTTTGTGGCCAGAATTTGTTTTGTACTCTGATGAAGATTTAATTTCCTCATGTTTACCATATCTGAGTAATTGAAATTTCTCATCGTTGAACTTCATATTGTTTTCTGCAGCCCACTGAAAGATTTGGTTGATGTCTGCCTGGAGCTTTGCAGTGTCTGCAATGGAAGACACTGTCATGCAGATTCGGGTGTCATCTGCAAAGGAAGACACGGTGCTGTGGCTGACATCCTTGTCTATGTCGGATATAAGGATGAGGAACAAGATGGGAGCGAGTACTGTGCCTTGTGGAACAGAGCTTTTCACCGTAGCTGCCTCGGACTTTACTCTGTTGACGACTACTCTCTGTGTTCTGTTAGTGAGGAAATTATAGATCCATCGACCGACTTTTCCTGTTATTCCTTTAGCACGCATTTTGTGCGCTATTACGCCATGGTCACACTTGTCGAAGGCTTTTGCAAAGTCTGTATATATTACATCTGCATTCTTTTTGTCTTCTAGTGCATTTAGGACCTTGTCGTAGTGGTCCAATAGTTGAGACAGACAGGAGCGACCTGTTCTAAACCCATGTTGCCCTGGGTTGTGTAACTGATGGGTTTCTAGATGCGTGGTGATCTTGCTTCTTAGGACCCTTTCAAAGATTTTTATGATATGGGATGTTAGTGCTATTGGTCTGTAGTTCTTTGCTGTTGCTTTACTGCCCCCTTTGTGGAGTGGGGCTATGTCTGTTGTTTTTAGTAACTGTGGGACGACCCCCGTGTCCATGCTCCCTCTCCATAGGATGGAAAAGGCTCGTGATAGGGGCTTCTTGCAGTTCTTGATGAACACAGAGTTCCATGAGTCTGGCCCTGGGGCAGAGTGCATGGGCATGTCATTTATCGCCTGTTCGAAGTCATTTGGCGTCAGGATAACATCGGATAGGCTTGTGTTAATCAAATTTTGTGGCTCTCTCATAAAAAATTCATTTTGATCTTCGACTCTCAGTCTGGTTAGCGGCTTGCTAAAAACTGAGTCATATTGGGACTTGAGTAGCTCACTCATTTCCTTGTTGTCATCTGTGTAGGACCCATCTTGTTTAAGTAGGGGCCCAATACTGGACGTTGTTCTCGATTTTGATTTGGCATAGGAGAAGAAATACTTTGGGTTTCTTTCGATTTCATTTATGGCTTTTAGTTCTTCCCGCGATTCCTGACTCCTAAAGGATTCTTTTAGCTTAAGTTCGATGCTTGCTATTTCTCTGACCAGTGTCTCCCTACGCATTTCAGATATATTGACCTCTTTTAGCCGCTCTGTTATTCTTTTCCGTCGCCTGTAAAGGGAGCGCCTGTCTCTTTCTGTTTTACATCTACTCCTCCTTTTTCTTAGAGGAATAAGCCTTGTGCATACATCGAGTGCTACCGAGTTAATCTGTTCTAGGCATAAGTTGGGGTCTGTGTTGCTTAGTATATCTTCCCAGCTTATATCGGTTAGGACTTGGTTTACTTGGTCCCACTTTATGTTTTTGTTATTGAAGTTGAATTTGGTGAATGCTCCCTCGTGACTAATCTCATTATGTCGGTCTGGGGCTCCGCGCATACATGACTGAACCTCAATTATGTTGTGATCTGAGTATATTGTTTTTGATATGGTGATATTTCTTATCAGATCATCATTGTTAGTGAAGATGAGGTCTAGTGTATTCTCCAGTCTAGTAGGCTCTATTATTTGCTGGTTTAAATTGAATTTTGTGCAGAGATTTAAAAGCTCGCGTGAGTGTGAGTTTTCATCAGAGGTGCCTCCTGGTGTTATTACTGCAACAATATTATTTGCTATATTCCTCCATTTTAGGTGCCTTAAGTTGAAATCCCCCAGGAGCAAGATGTTGGGTGCAGGAGCTGGAAGGTTTTCCAGACAGTGGTCAATTTTTAACAGCTGTTCCTGGAATTGCTGGGATGTTGCATCCGGAGGCTTGTAGACTATCACAATGACTAGGTTTTGGTTCTCGACCTTTACTGCTAAAACTTCCACTACATCATTTGAGGCATTTAGCAGTTCTGTGCAAACAAGTGACTCTGCAATGTACAGGCCAACCCCCCCCCCTTTTGCCTGTTCACTCTGTCACATCTGTATAGGTTGTAACCTGGGATCCATATTTCGTTGTCCAAGTGATCCTTTATGTGGGTCTCAGTGAAAGCCGCGAACATTGCCTTTGCCTCTGCAAGCAGTCCACGGATGAAAGGTATTTTGTTGTTTGTTGCTGGCTTTAGACCCTGTATATTTGCAAAGAAGAATGTTATCGGACTGGTGGTATTGTTGGTACTGGGGGGGGATTTTTTTTCCGGCATTAGTATCTGTATCTGTTGGTTTGGAGTGGAGGCCATCGACTGTGGTTCCACTCCAGGAATGACTGGATTTGGTGTACGATTTCTGCCATTTCCTGCCAGTTTTTTTTCCTTCCTGGCACTAAAAAACCTCTCCCTCTTGAGTGGCTGTGGCTACCCAGGTTTTCCCATGGCCTGGATGTTTTGTATCTTTTTGTCCCCTTTAGATGGTATGCCTGGCAATTTAAGTTATAGCACAGTCTTTCCTGTACTGAAGAGGTACACAGTTCAGGGTGAAAAAGCTTACAGGAAGGGAGTTTGCATTTTCCTGTTGTCATATGGGCATGGCATTTCCTAGGGTGGTCATAGTTGCACGTCCCATCAGTTTTTCCAGATTTCCCATGCCAGCAGATACCGAGTGCATAGTATGTGCACAGGCTTGGTTTCCGTTTGCCTTGGGTTTCTGTGACTGTATTCCCTGTTGGTGCATGTTTCCCTGTCTTACTTCTATCCTCCCTAGCACCAACAATGGAGCTCCCACCATTTGTTTTTGGTAATATATCCTCACTATTGCTAGTGGAGTCCTCTTGTTTGCTATTTCCTGCGGTATTTCTAGTTTGCAATATTGGTTTTATCTTATCTTTGACTACACTTGTTTCCCTACTATGGCTCCTGTCCCCTATGAGGTCATTCATATGTATTCCTTCCTGCGTATAATTCCCGACTACCTGGACAAAATCTCCAGCTTCACCATTACTGTCTCCCAGGACAGCATCTCCAGCTTCCCCATTACTGTCTCCCAGGACAGCATCTCCAGCTTCACCATTACTGTCTCCCAGGACAGCACCTCCAGCTTCACCATTACTGTCTCCCAGGACAGCACCTCCAGCTTCCCCATTACTGTCTCCCAGGACAGCACTATCAGCCCCCCATTTACTGACTACCAGGACATCATCTCCAGCCTTACAGTTTGTGACTACATGGCCAGTATCAAGGGCAGTACCATTCAGCCCGGACTTTTTATGTTCCCATCTGTTGTAGAAAGCTTCCAGGTTTTCTATGAAAGCAGCTTTGATGTTGACCTCTTTTAATACCCTTGTGATTTTAGTCCACAGATTTATCTCATTTGGGCATACCCAAAAACACTTCCCTGTTTTAATACTGCTTGTAGCTAGTTCTTGGATATCTGCACAAGGGGCGTGACACCAATTTCCACAGAAATGACAATTTATGCATGTGGAAGCCCGTTTGTTTGACTGACCACAGACTACACACAGCTTCATAATGATTTGAATGGTTGATTTACTGCAATTCTACTAGCAACCTCTTGAATATTCTATTAATAACCTGCTAGGTGGTGCACAACGAAACCGTTTGAAACCAGTCCAGGGTTCGGACCAGTCAAGGGTTCGGACCAGTCAAGGGTTCGGACCAGTCAAGGGTTCGGACCAGTCAAGGGTTCGGACCAGTCTATCTGATCTGATCAGTGGGTCACTTATTTAAACCATACTGGTCGGTGATTTGAGCTAACACATGAAGGATCTACTGGAAATTATCTACCCGAGTAATATGTGATTTGATTGATACAAAAGTATAACTTGCGTGTTGAAGAGCCGGTGACTGCTGGCACTCCTACAATGACGAACGGTCGAGCCTCCACCTTTGTTTATCAATCGCTGTATCTAGCTTCTCTATTTTTTTTTTTTTTTTCGGCTCCACCACAATAAATGCTATATTATCACTATAGTTGACTGGTGCAAATTTTGGAGGAAGGGCGCTTTTTCTGTAGTAATAATTGCTTCTCGTTGTGTATATTGCGACCGCTGGTAACTACAGGTTATATGAAATTCACAGTAACGTCTGGTATTTCAAGAAAAAGAAACTAATGAAAGTCACTCCACTCCACTAAGTACCATTATAATACTGGTTAGTTGCTACTACAACACTGTATTCTGCTATTCACTGGTATC
>NC_091332.1:10256566-10289066 GCF_038502225.1 Cherax quadricarinatus | reverse complement strand
CTCCCCATCCCTCATCCTATCCCCTCCCCTCATCCTCTCCCCACCCCTCATCCTCTCCCCACCCCTCATCCTCTCCCCATCCCTCATCCTCTCCCCATCCCTCATCCTCTCCCCATCCCTCATCCTCTCCCCATCCCTCATCCTCTCCCCATCCCTCATCCTCTCCCCATCCCTCATCCTCTCCCCATCCCTCTGCCTTTCCCTATCCGGCTGAAAACTTGTGTAATATAGTTACTGCTTTTATAGTAAGTGTGGGCTGGCAGTCGTGTGTGCTCCCAAGAAGACACTGGTAATTACTCCTCTCTTGGTCTTGGTGCTAATGGAAGTCCTTGTTAGGTATCTTGTACGCAGGAAACAATACACAAGTTCCCACTATACTTCGTGTCGGACTGCAGAAAGTGCGCTCCCCACATCAATACTGCAGCACTACACGTGAGAGAGCAGCCATCACACACACTGTCCTCCCCGTCAACAATGTAGACAGCAAACTCCACCAACACCATTAAGGATTTGATCAATAAGGAACTGTATACACCAGATCCAGTTGAAATTGGACCTGGTGTATACAGATTCTTTTGTTGCTATATTTCCCCTGTCCAGTGTTATTAATGTAGATTGTGAACAAGGGCCCAACACTGCCGCCAGTGAAACCCTACATGTACCGGGTTCTCTTTCCGATTTATCCCTATTTATACAATCTTGTTACGTATCGTTCATCACTGCCTCACTATCCAGGTTAGAACTTCTCCGATACTGTATGCAGCAAGTTTCTTGTGTGGAACCCTATTTGAAGGCTTGCTGAAGTCCATTTACACAATGTCGTGTTCTTTATCATGGTCCACCGCCTCAAAAACCTTAGTGAAAAAAAGGTTAAAAACCTGCCAAAATTCACTGATTAAATTGTCTTTCAAGGCGACTTTAAATTGCATCCGCAATTGTATATAGATTCCATTGATTTTCCCACAGTTAAGGTGAGGCTGATTATTCTGTTATTAGTAGCTAAGGACCTATTTCTCACTTTATAAATAGCTATCACGTTTGCTATTTTTCCACATCCGGCATAATACCCATTTGCAGTGAATTATTAACGAGACTAGCTACTGGTTACTGAGTACATCTTTACATTACGCTAGAACAAATGAAAACAGTTTTTTCACAACCCGGTGACGTGTTAGGTGTTAATCTGAAAACCATATCACTAGTTAGAGCTTTATTAAGTCATGACTTCTTAAAGCTCTTAGAGCCTAGTTATGATTATAATAATTCATAAAGCTGTACCCGGAGTGAAACGTTGCCCCCAGTAGAAGTTTGTTCTGCAGGGTGTCTTGCTATTTGTAATCATGCTCGTGTCATCTCCCTTTGTGAAGTGTTTTCTCCACACTTCAAGTGTGAACATCACCTTAATGCTCGGTAGGGGGAGAAAAAGCACTGGGCTTGCTCTCGCATTCACAATAATGCTCTCTCTCTCTCTCTCTCTCTCTCTCTCTCTCTCTCTCTCTCTCTCTCTCTCTCTCTCTCTCTCTCTCTCTCTCTCTCTCTCTCTCTCTCTCTCTCTCTCTCTCTCTCTCTCTCTCATATATATATATATATATATATATATATATATATAATGTCGTGCCGAATATGTAAAACTGGTCAATTAGCAAGAACTCATTTAAAATTAAGCCCTTTCTAAAATTTTCTCTTATACGTTTAAAGATATATTTTTTTCATTAATGTTAACGAAAAAAATTTTCATTTTGCACCAAAAGAATCTTAGAAAACTTACCTAACCTTATTATAACAAGAGCAATTTATTTTAGCCTAACCCAACTAAATATATTTTAAATACGTTTACAATAATTTAGTACTAAAGAAACACAATTAAATATATTTTTTTCGTTAGCTTCAGAATGATTTTGGCGAAATTATTGCATACACAAATTTTCACTTGTCCTATATGGAAATATGAGCGTTGCTATTTAATTAAGCCAAGATCGCAAGTTCTGCCTATTCGGCACGACATTATATATATATATATATATATATATATATATATATATATATATATATATATATATATATATATATATATATATATATATATATTATTTGTGTGTGTGTGTGTGTGTACATTTGTGTTTTCATGACAGAGCACTCTGAGACAGCACGCTATATCCAGCTGTACACAGGCGAGGATGTAAAGAATTATACAGCCGTTGTATTACTTAGCACACTGCAGTAATATTTAAGATTTCCTCTGAATGTTATTAACGTGTCTGTTTCTATCCCCAGGTATGTGTGGATGCTGTCGGGTGCTCTCTGATGAGACTGGCTGGATAAGGTAAGTCAGTGAATGGCCGGATAAGGTTCGTGAGAAGGTGGCTGGATAAGGCACATTAATAAATTAATCAGTTAACAGGCGTCGCAGTATTTCGTTGGAAATTATCAGGCATGAGCGGAGGACCTGGTACCCATTCAGTGGTGGCATCACTATGACGGGTACGGGGCAAGACGGTCTCGCTATGGCTTTGTGAATATAGGATAGTTGATGGCACTATGGTGGTTCACGGCAGCACTGACTTACCTATACTGGGACTCTGTG
This sequence comes from Cherax quadricarinatus, assembly GCF_038502225.1. Taxonomy (NCBI): domain Eukaryota; kingdom Metazoa; phylum Arthropoda; class Malacostraca; order Decapoda; family Parastacidae; genus Cherax; species Cherax quadricarinatus. The sequence continues at coordinate 10,286,482 of NC_091332.1, read as the reverse complement.
ATCTTAGTGCCTGGCCATGTCATCCAGGACACACTCCTCCACGGTAAAAGTGAACCTCAACTAGCCAACAAGGTAACGCTTCTTGAAGCCCTTGCTTTCCTGCTCGAGCGTTTAGCTCGTTATTGGAGAGAATGCTAATAACGTCATTATGTAAATTGCTTGCGACTGTCAGCCATTGGCCAGCTCCTTGGCGGAAAATCTGCTTGGATACTAAAGTAAAAGTGGATTGCTTTTGAATGTTGCTTCTAATTGATGCCTCAAGAATTGCGAGTCTCTCGAGAGGTAAACTGTGTAAAAAGTGGCTCATACATTCAAGGGAGGAAAAACGTGATAGGCGAAAGATGTATAAAAGAAAGAGAAAGTGTTAAAGAAGTGAGGGAGGATAAAAGTAGAGTAAGAGGGAAATGGATGACAAGAGTGAGAGGAGGGAAGGAGTAACTACTCTAGTAGCAACGCCACAGATGGTGCAAGTCACCAGCATGTGTCGTATTTTCTTAACATGAGACGCCTCTCACCAGAGTTACAGATGTAGAACATTAACCCTTAACTAGGTCGACTTCAGCCACCTGCCCGTCACCTCTTGCTAGAAATCTTACCCATAGTGCCCAGAGACCCCTTGGTGAACCTACTCAACCTGCCCCATGTCATGACATGGTTCATTATAGTTCTATGTCATCTACGGTCTCTTTATTTTCTTTCCCCTCCACTTCTAGGTCTGTTTATGCGTTGTTTCAGGATATACTTTGGTTCTAGTTGATGATCCAGGTAGGTCGACTGGTGCTCTTACATTGAAAGTTGAAGTATGGTTACTCTTCTTTCCTTCCTTCAAAATTCTCAGCCTGGTCGATTCTTGATTATCCTCCTTGTACGGTACATGCATGCACCCAAACACACATGCATCTTAATATACACATGCATATTTCTTAACACACATTGTAACTAGCAGATAGAATGTGTGAAGCTCTAACAGTGATCTATGATATCACTAGCAACGAGACATCTACCTGGCAGCTAGCAACTGTAAGTGAGGTGCTAATATATAAGCAGGAGGACAGGCAGGAAGACCGAATTAAAGACCAATATCGTTGACGTGTGTACTGTGCAAATATTGGACACGGTGGTCTGGGAAAGGTTGGTTAAACACTTAAGAGATAAGGGACTGAGCTACAGAAAACCAGCACGAATTTATAGAAGGTAAGACCAGCCTTAGGATCTTACAGTAGTTCTCTGACAGCGACAAACATTATGCGGGAAAAACTAAGATCTAGTCAACTGTATATTTTCGGACTGCAGGAAAGTGTTCGACATTATACCGCACAAGAGATTGATAAATTAGGAGTCAATAGCAGAATGCAGTAAATTCCTCTAGTGGATTAAGGAATGACGAACGGGAGGGTGATAAGGGTAGATGTTTCAAGATGGCAAAGGGTAGCAAGTGTACGAATCCGTACAAAGATGTTATATCTTAATATACGCAGTCGACTTGCGTATCACTGTTTGCCATTGACATGAAATAAATGAGAACAACGATAGGCGATACTAATAGGCTACAGAAGAACTTTGAGAGGCTGCAAGTATGTTCAAAGAAATAGATACTCGAGTTTAATCTAAACAAATAAAAGGTTATGTAAAGGAGAGAAAATACCAGAGATGGAGCACAGCCTGAAAGATGACAAACTACAAATATGGTACAAGAAAGATCTAAAATGAATCACACTGAACTTATCACTAGAGGTGCACATAAAGTTCGTAACATGGCCAGCGTATGAGATAATAGCGAATCTTGGAGAACTGTCTTCAACAACCTCAACAAAGAATCCTTAGGAATTTTATACATGATATGTCAAGATTATCGCAGAAAACACAGCACCGGAATAAACTCGCACCTGGACAAGAATTTGCAGATACTCGAGAAAGTCCAGAGGTTTGCAACAAAACAAGTCTCAAGCGTTATGTAGATTGAACTCTAAGGAGTGATTAAAGCGACTGAACCCAACAACGATGTTAAGAGATACAAGACCAAAGGAGATATAATTATCACCAGTGCGAGATATGCAGGACTTGAGAGGCCAGCTAAAGGCAGATTATTTCAACCGTAAAGAACAAGAGGTGAAAGAATGAGGGCAGAGCTAGAAGCTAAAAACCTAGATGAGTCAAAGGAATATAAACAGTATTTTGTACAATATATAATGGCATGAGCTGGATGGGAAGCAAATTTCGTAGTTTCAGGGGGAGGCATGATAGGGTCCAGCAGACCAGGAACAAATGATACGGGCTGATTGTAGGTTCGGCGGAGCCAGGAACTGCAGTTCTACCCCTGAAAAAACCCACCTACCCCATTTTTTGTGTAACAACAAGACTGGAAGAGCGAAGATCATAATTATGACATTCTCCGGGACAATACAGTAGTGGACAAGGATAATCGAATCCAACCACATTTTGGCCAGGGAAGAGCGGGTTAAGTCCTGCCTCTTGTTTCTACAGAGGCAGGACTAACCCAGCAGCCCAGCAACGACAGTCTACAATGAGGCACGTGCAAGATGAACAAGTTAATGTGTCGCAGATATGTAAATAAGACGCACAATGCAGGTTATGGCGTATTGTGAAGAAAATGACATGACCCACATTGTCTTGTATAGTATCTTGCCATACCTTGCATTCTAAGAAGCTCTATATAGAGTTAAGACTAAACAAGTGCAGTGAAATTAGTAACAAAATAGGCATGTTGGTATCACCTAGGTGTTACTAGGTTGGGTAGTGTTACTAGGTTAGGTAGTGTTACTAGGTTAGGTATTTTGGTATCCTAGGAGTGTTACTAGGAAGACCACTAGTACACCTCGCTTCCTGGTGTTTTAGGGACCACTCATGGCCCAAGTTAAGACCACCCCTTTCTTAATGCCCTCTCTACACCCAACCAGTTATTCCACCATTCTCTTGACCCCAGGAGGCTGCCGTCCGTCCTATCCGCTGCCGCCCGGCAGACCGCCCTCTCTGCTGCCGCCCCTGTTACTGCCACCCGGCACGATCACCTCTCAGTAGTAACTAAACCTTGAGGAGCCCTGAGCGCAGTGCTCAGTTGCCCATCTAGCGTCAGAGGCGTCGGACGTGCGCGGTGTGGTACGTGCGCGAGCGATGGCCTCATGGATGGTCCAACACCTGCGCTAGCGGCGGCTTGACGGGCGGTCCGACACCTGGCTTGACGGACGATCCGACACCTGGCTTGGCGGACGGTCCGACACCTGGCTTGGCGGACGGTCCGACACCTGGCTTGGCGGACGGTCCGACACCTGGCTTGGCGGACGGTCCGACACCTGGCGTGACGGACGGTCCGACACCTGGCGTGACGGACGGTCCGACACCTGGCGTGACGGACGGTCCGACACCTGGCGTGACGGACGGTCCGACACCTGGCGTGACGGACGGTCCGACACCTGGCGTGACGGACGGTCCGACACCTGGCGTGACGGACGGTCCGACACCTGGCGTGTCGGACGGTCCGACACCTGGCGTGACGGACGGTCCGACACCTGGCGTGACGGACGGTCCGACACCTGGCGTGACGGACGGTCCGACACCTGGCGTGACGGACGATCCGACACCTGGCGTGACGGACGATCCGACACCTGGCGTGACGGACGGTCCGACACCTGGCGTGACGGACGGTCCGACACCTGGCGTGACGGACGGTCCGACACCTGGCGTGACGGACGGCCCGACACCTGGCTTGGCGGACGGCCCGACACCTGACTTGGCGGACGGTCCGACACCTGGATTGACGGACGGTCCGACACCTGGCTTGACGGACGGTCCGACACCTTAACGTGACGGATGCTGCTTGACACACTCCTCGCCACGGACGAACTCAAGGATGTGTTGCATCGTCTGTCAAGCCTCGTGTCCCGATTGACACTAATTTCCAAATTCGAGTTGTTGCTGAGAGATGACTGGTGGAGACAGAGGAACACTCGCTCTTAATGAACTCTCGAGCCACAAGCACCGGTGACTACACAAATAACCCGCACATAGAAGCTTATGACGACGTTTCGGTCCAACTTGGATCAGTCACTTGTGCCTTTTTGTTCACCAGTGGCTGGTGAACACTAGAAGCGGTGTAACGCCATGAGTGGACAGCTGGTAATGAAATTTGAGTCATCAATGTTTATATTGAAACGGGTTCTCGCAGACCTTCAATAATCGGTGACAGAAATGGACTCGAAAGTGGCTTTGTCTTTTTTTTTTTCTGTGCTCATTCAGAGACTGGCTATAAAATGGACAAAAGTGGACTAAAAATACCATCCTGGTCTCAGGGACTCTGATATAATGTCGAACAGCAACAGCGAAGTGCATGTCAGTTTATAGACTCGTGCATGACTGCAAATTGTTTGAGAAAAAGAATTTTGTGATAGTGTCTGGTGTGAGTGTTGTGTGATAGTGAGTGCGTGTTGTTGACAGTGAGTGCATGTGTTGTGTGATAGTGAGTGCGTGTTGTTGACAGTGAGTGCATGTGTTGTGTGATAGTGGCTAGGTGTTTGATAGTGTTGTGAGATAGTCCTTGTGATTATTATTACATGTTATATTCGCTTATTTGGGGTTGGAGGAGTTTAGTCTCAGCTCCTGGAGCTTCCCAACTGCATACAACCGGTTAAGCAACCATTTTGTGCTTTGTCGTATGTGTTCGTAAAACTGTGTGTGTATCTGCTTCCACATCGTCCCTCTTAAATTATTCCACTTACTAAGCTGAAGAAATATTTCGTAACATCCTCGTAACTTGTGTACATGTTTAACTTTCCAGCTGTGTTTCTCTGATGAGTGAAACAAACTGCCGAGTAACGCCATTCAAGTGAGGCTTTAAAAATAGATTGGACAGGTGCATGAGTGGGCGTGAATTGAACCTGCCTAGCACGGGCCAGTAAGCCTTCTGTTGTGCTTTTTCTTTCTCTTCTGATTATTATTCCTGACTCAAGACTCTCCCTGTGTGCTGTAAGTCTATGTCAGTGTGTCTTTATCAAGTCCTCTCAATATATATTTGGTACGTTATCATCATGTCTCTCCTTCTTCTTACCTAAGATATTTCTTTTGCTGCTTGTATGTAAGCCCATTCAGCTCTGGCATTAATCTTGTTGCAAATATTTTTGAATTTCTCTGATTGGTTTATATGCTGGAGCAGGTGAAGGCTCCAGCCAGGTGATACCAACACTGTAACACCTGTTATAAACCAGAGGTTCCTGAATGATTCCTTGAGGTTCCTAAAAGACACTTATTTTTTTTTAGACGTGTTCGGTACTATATTTACCCCAAGTTGTCACTGCTCAAGGTTTGCACTCTGCCTCCATTCTTCCCCGCTCGTAAAGCCTATATTCCGTTTCCGGTCTTTTGTAAACGTCTCCGACTTGCATAACTTCGTTCTTGGGATTGAACTCCAGTAGCCAAGTGTCTGGCCATTCCTGTGGTGCGTCTTAGTTTTCCTGTAGCCAGTCTTCCCATACCTTACCTAGTTACTAGTTCTACATCTGTAAACAGTGAAATGTATGGGTCTTAGGGCATATTGTTGACGTGAGGCATGCAAGTGCCAGTATTGATGAGCCATACAAGTACTTGCCAGTATTGATGAGGCATACAAGTACTTGCCAGTATTGATGAGGCATAAAAGTACTTGCCAGTATTGATGAGGCATACAAGTACTTGCCAGTATTGATGAGGCATAAAAGTACTTGCCAGTATTGATGAGGCATACAAGTACTTGCCAGCATTAATGAGGCATACAGGTACTTGCCAGCATTAATAAGGCATACAAGTACTTGCCAGCATTAATGAGGCATACAGGTACTTGCCAGTATTAATGAGGGATACAAGTACTTGCCAGCATTAATGAGGCATACAGGTACTTGCCAGTATTAATGAGGGATACAAGTACTTGCCAGCATTAATGAGGCATACAGGTACTTGCCAGTATTAATGAGGCATACAAGTACTTGCCAGTATTAATGAGGCATAAAAGTGCCTTCATTGATCTGTGTTGGACTCCGCTTGTCACGTCTGCCCCACCTCACACCTTTCCCTCCTTACACCTCCCCACTCCTCTCCTTTACACCTCCAGCCTCACTATCTCACTCTTTAATGTTGAAGGGTCTTGATCCAAGGAATTGAAGCTACCCTCCCCTTGGATCAAAGCTGATTACCGCACATTCCCCAACACTAAATGATCTCTACAGGTTTAGGAGTGCAGGAGCACCATATGTTAGTGTCAAATTTTTATTCCTGATAAGTTTTGTAAATTAATTTCAGTCTTCCTCTTCTGTACAACTTCAGTATTTAATGTCTGATGCATCTTAGTGACAGGATAGTTGCCTGTTTGGGTATTGTCTGTCTGCAAACAAATTTTTTTTTTTCAACACACCGGCCGCATCCCACCGAGGCAGGGTGACCTAAAAAAAAACGAAAGTTTTTCTTTTTAAATTTAGTAATTTATACAGAAGAGGTTACTAGCCCCTTGCTCCCGGCATTTTAGTCGCCTCCTACGATACGCATGACTTAAGGAAGAATAATTCTGTTCCACTTCCCCAGAGAAATTTTTGTTAATATATTAGTTAAAAATTGAATCGTTGGAACTTGTGCCATAACTGGAGAATGGCTCTTCAGGTCGGCTTCAAATTTTCACCACTGGCGTGGTTTTCTAACTGCAAGGCTCGTGTTGTTAATGGCCAGAATAAATTCCAATTTGCCAATTTTATAGAATAGTGATTCAATCCAACAACTAAAGAATATTTTTCTTATCGTCTTCAAAATATTAACGATGATACATTTTATGATGATGATGATGATGATGATGATGATGATGATACCTCATAAGTTTAGTCTGTCAAATTGTTAAAAACTTGGAATCATTGGAATTTAATTACTGGAGAATGCCTTTTGTGATTGGCTTCAAACTTTCAGCGTTGGTAGGCTTTATTAAAAGATTGGCGTTCACTTTCACCTGTTTTTATTTTTATTTTGTGCCGTGTGGGCGCTAATTTGCCAATTTGAATAAATTTTATAGATTGGATTTTATTAAAATATTTTGCCTTCAGGATAATAGAGATTTTTAAATAGAAGGTAAAGAAATAAAAACAAAACGTATTTGTAATATTTAGATTGAACGAAAATAGTGATTTCTTAACTTTATTGTTTTCGAAAAATTGTCGGCAATTTCCGTTTTACTTGAGAATTCGTTCGATAAGCTTCAGTTTTTCCCAAAATTTCTGATTTAGTCGAGAACTCATTCGATCATCTTCAAATTTTCGATGGTAGTAGTGTAGTGTATTTAAAAGAGCAACGTCCATGGGGCTACTTGCACGCTTGACTGTTGTCTCCACAATATTATGTAGGCCATTCCCAGATTTTGTTTGATATCTAGAGAAAACCTCTTCCGATAAACTTCAAACCTTCCATGTTAGTGTGAGAGGGAGATGATGTTAGTTTAGTGGGCTTCGTAGCCTCCAATTTCCTAATTTTAACACGAAATTTGGACTATAATAATTTATTTAAGACCTCTTAAGAATTTTAAGTATCAAGCTGGGAATATAAACAGACTTGTACAGTATCTTAACTTGACACTACGTCAGTGTGTATGCAGTTCCCTTTACTTATTGAGGAGATATTGTTTTAAATCTACTTTGGTATGGTATGTTGTGTACTTACGGTGGGGAATAACTTGTGCAACTTTAATTAACATTTGTTTATCGTCTTCCCTCATATAAACAGAACAAGTTTCCTCAGATTTTTTTAGACACTAAACACTGATATTTAAGCTCTGTTTATAAATTAGCTATTGCAATCATCGGATAGTATCACCTAGTGATTGCCCTGATTGTTTATACATATGCACACGTATACATACGTATATATATACATAAGTGCGCACAAAGGATTCATAAACATGTATTAAATTTTGATACTTAAAGCCCAAATTTTATTTGGAGGAGCTTGAAACTTAATGCGCTACTGTATTTTAGGACACTGGTCTCTTGGTCCCTTAAGTTTAGTTTCAGACTTTCAAAGATGGTGTTGCATAGTGGAAAGTTTGAATTAATTTCGAGTTGTGAATGACCGAAGTTTGCCACTTCTATCGATAACATTGGTATATTAGTTTCTGTGTGGTAACTTGTGAAAGACTTCTTCTGGTTCTCTCGAGGTCTTCAAAAGTGCATTAGCAACATGATGAATTAGACACATATGCAACATCTGGGTATCTTTATCATAGACGTTTCTCCATCCAGTGGCTTTATCATTACAAACTCAAGGACATAATAGGAAGACAGAACTATATACAGAAAACGAGGCAATCAGTCCCTCAGCCTTGGAGTTGGTGAAGAGCACCGTAGTCTTGAAGAATCTGAAGCAGAAGCATGAAGCTTGGCGCTTACATACCTGCGTCAGGCGAGGGGAAACTGTGTCGCGTGCATTGAGGTAGAGGGGACTGGGGTTGTACAGTACTAGGGTACTTTGCTCGGACTGAGTAGCCACCCAAGTACATCTATATATTATTTTCCTCTCCTTGCCCATTTATATATTGCGGTCCATTGTAGTACTTTTCCTCTCATGTCTGTTTTTTGGGGAGGTGGTATATATGTTGCGGAGGTGATGGTGGTATACTTGGTATATTGGTACGTAGGTTTACACAGATAGGCTGTAACTGGCAACATAAGAGTCAGTGAGTGATGCTGTGGATTATAGTAATCCCTCGGCTGGTCAGGGATTATTACGAAAATTATGAGTTTACAGCTAAACTCACGAAAGAGAACCATCGCCCTCCTCCCCCTTCCCCGCTCACGTAACCTAACGATATAGAACTGAAACCCACGAAAGGTCACATTCACGAAGATCAACGAAAGCCATTAAAGTTGATTCTTTTTAGGAAAGTTTTAAGGATAGGTTGGACATTAGTATGTCCAACCTATTCTTAATTGTGTAATTTTGACCTGCCTATTACTGTAGCTGCTGGTAGGCCTACTGCACAGCATTTTCTTTGTGTGTGTGTGTGTGTTATATACATATATAATGTCGTGCCGAATAGGTAAAACTTGCGATTTTGGCTTAAATAACAACGCTCTTCTTGCCGAATAAGGCAAGCTAAAATTTGTGTATGAAGTACTTCCGTAAAAATCATTCTGAACCTAAGGAAAAAAATATATTTCATTGTTTATTATTAAATTACTGTAAACTTGTCTAAAATATACTTAGTTGGATTAGGCTAAATTAAATTGCGCTTCTTATAATAAGGTTAAGTTTTCTAAGGTTCTTTTGGTACAAAATTATTAAATTTTAAGTTAACATAAAAAAATCTTTAAGCGTATATGGGAAAATTTTAGAAAGGACTTAATTTTAAACGAGTTCTTGCTAATTGACCAGTTTTACCCCTATACGGCACGACATATATATATATAAATATATATAAATATATATATAAATATATATAATTATATATAAATATATAAATATATATAAATATATATTTATATATTTATATATATTTATATATTTATATATATTTATATATTTATATATATTTATATATTTATATATATTTATATATTTATATATATTTATATATTTATATATATTTATATATTTATATATATTTATATATTTATATTTATATATATTGTGTGTTTGAAGTTATTAGTTCAGCTTCCTCCAAGGTCCTCATCACTTCCAGGTCCCATATGTCTCCTACACTCGATCCCTGACATCACTTCCAGGTCCCATATGTCTCCTACACTCGCGATCCCTAACATCACTTCCAGGTCCCATATGTCTCCTACACTTTCGATCCCTGACATCACTTCCAGGTCCCATATGTCTCCTACACACTCGATCCCTGACATCACTTCCAGGTCCCATATGTCTCCTACACCCTCGATCCCTGACATCACTTCCAGGTCCCATATGTCTCCTACACTCTCGATCCCTGACATCACTTCCAGGTCCCATGTGTCTCCTACACCCTCGATCCCTGACATCACTTCCAGGTCCCATATGTCTCTTGCACCCTCGATCCCTGACATCACTTCAAGGTCCCATATGTCTCCTACATCCTCGATCCCTGACATCACTTCCAGGTCCTGTATGTCTCTTACACCCTCGATCCCTGACATTTCCAGATCCCATATGTCTCCTACACCCTCGATCCCTGACATCACTTCCAGGTCCCATATGTCTCCTACACCCTCGACCCCTGACATCACTTCCAGATCCCATATGTCTCCTACATCCTCGATCCCTGACATCACTTCCAGGTCCTATATGTCTCCTACACCCTCGATCCCTGACATCACTTCCAGGTCCCATATGTCTCCTACACCCTCGTTCCCTGACATCACTTCCAGGTTCCATATGTCTCCTACACCCTCGATCCCTGACATCACTTCCATTTCCTGTATGTCTCCTACACCCTCGATCCCTGACATCACTTCCAGGTCCCATATGTCTCCTACACCCTCGACCCCTGACATCACTTCCAGGTCCTATATATCTCCTACACCCTCGATCCCTGACATCACTTCCAGGTCCTATATGTCTCCTACACCCTCGATCCCTGGCATCACTTCCAGGTCCTATGTCTCCTACACCCTCGATCCCTGACATCACTTCCAGGTCCTATGTCTCCTACACCCTCGATCCTTGACATTACTTCCAGGTCCTATGTCTCCTACACCCTCGATCCCTGACATCACTTCCAGGTCCTATATGTCTCCTACACCCTCGATCCCTGACATCACTTCCAGGTCCTATGTCTCCTACACCCTCGATCCCTGACATTACTTCCAGGTCCTATGTCTCCTACACGCTCGATCCCTGACATTACTTCCAGGTCCTATGTCTCCTACACCCTCGATCCCTGACATCACTTCCAGGTCCTATGTCTCCTACACCCTCGATCCCTGACATCACTTCCAGGTCCTATATGTCTCCTACACGCTCGATCCCTGACATTACTTCCAGGTCCTATACGTCTCCTACACGCTCGATCCCTGACATCACTTCCAGGTCCTATATGTCTCCTACACGCTCGATCCCTGACATCACTTCCAGGTCCTATATGTCTCCACGCTCGATCCCTGACATCACTTCCAGGTCCTATATGTCTCCTACACCCTCGATCCCTGACATCACTTCCAGGTCCTATATGTCTCCTACACGCTCGATCCCTGACATCACTTCCAGGTCCTATATGTCTCCTACACGCTCGATCCCTGACATCACTTCCAGGTCCTATATGTCTCCTACACGCTCGATCCCTGACATCACTTCCAGGTCCTATATGTCTCCACGCTCGATCCCTGACATCACTTCCAGGTCCTATATGTCTCCTACACGCTCGATCCCTGACATCACTTCCAGGTCCTATATGTCTCCTACACGCTCGATCCCTGACATCACTTCCAGGTCCTATATGTCTCCTACACGCTCGATCCCTGACATCACTTCCAGGTCCTATATGTCTCCTACACGCTCGATCCCTGACATCACTTCCAGGTCCTATATGTCTCCTACACGCTCGATCCCTGACATCACTTCCAGGTCCTATATGTCTCCTACACCCTCGATCCCTGACATCACTTCCAGGTCCTATATGTCTCCTACACGCTCGATCCCTGACATCACTTCCAGGTCCTATATGTCTCCTACACGCTCGATCCCTGACATCACTTCCAGGTCCTATATGTCTCCTACACGCTCGATCCCTGACATCACTTCCAGGTCCTATATGTCTCCTACACCCTCGATCCCTGACATCACTTCCAGGTCCTATATGTCTCCTACACGCTCGATCCCTGACATCACTTCCAGGTCCTATATGTCTCCTACACGCTCGATCCCTGACATCACTTCCAGGTCCTATATGTCTCCTACACGCTCGATCCCTGACATCACTTCCAGGTCCTATATGTCTCCTACACGCTCGATCCCTGACATCACTTCCAGGTCCTATATGTCTCCTACACGCTCGATCCCTGACAACACTTCCAGGTCCTATATGTCTCCTACACGCTCGATCCCTGACATCACTTCCAGGTCCTATATGTCTCCTACACGCTCGATCCCTGACATCACTTCCAGGTCCTATATGTCTCCTACACGCTCGATCCCTGACATCACTTCCAGGTCCTATATGTCTCCTACACCCTCGATCCCTGACAACACTTCCTCTGGTTCATCACAACTATTACAGTTGCTCAAACATTGTAATAATATAAACAGTTTTATATCCTGAACTTTCTAAGGATATTGAGTCATAAATAAAACAGTATTATTTGATCAGTTAGAATTTAAGGATTTTTTTTTTTTTTTGCTGGAAGATAATTCGCCATTACAATTTTGAAATAACATTTTTACTGCTGTCTTCAAGGTTTTCCCTGTGAAACCGAATCTATATAGGTTCTAATTTCTCTACATGAGAGGCCCTGACACCATTGTCATGTAAAACTTATTGTAAGGTAAGCACCTGTACATGACCAGTGGCCTTTGTCTGGAAATGTGTTGCATGTTCTCTCGTCTCGTCACACACACACGTGCCAGACTGACCGATTCGTACTGTAACCCCCTCCCTTCCTGCAAGTGATCCAGCTTGTGACCTCACAAGTGACCCATACTAGTATGACTCATGCCCATAGTGTAATAGTATAGATCTGAAGTGGTGCAAGTGAGTAGACCTCAGGAGGCAGCAGCAATGTGGGCTCAGATGACTTAGATGAACACTATACACAAAGCTTCTGAGCGATTCAGCACCTGACTCTTTAAACTCACCATCACTGACAGTTGCGGTGGCACCAATCATTGCCTAATATCTCCTGGTGGGGTGTGAACACTAGTTGTTGATACAGTGACAGTGAGGGGTCCACTTAGGTGCCTTCAACGATGGTAATTTCACTGCCGTTGATGAGGATAATTACACTGCCAGGTCTTAGCACTAAAGAGGCTTTATGCACGCCAATGTACAAACCATAATTATCACTTGATTTTTATCTTGAGACAAGTTAATGTGACTGACACTTCAGTACGTCATTAATGGCAACAAAACCTGCAGCATCAATAATAAAAAAATAATATAGCATTGAAATTAATAAAAGTAACATCAATAAAATAACCAGCAATAACAAACCCAGTAATGTCAATAGAAGAGCCAGTAATATCTTTTCTTTCTCCCCCTCGCCCTCTCTCCTTTCTTCTCGCTGCTTCCCCTCTCCCATTTCTCTCGCTTTCTCCCCTCTCCAGCTCTTATCCTCATAATAGGCCAGTTACTACCGAGAACACAAATTATACTAGCGTCTGTTTTACCAACAAACATTTAGCAAACTAGTGCTTATCGTAGTTAAACAGTAAACCTTTGCGGTAGTTTTATATGTAACAAGTAGTTCTATACAGTAAAGTAGCGGAGGTTGTGTTAGTTGTAAATTAATGGTTCAGATACTGTACTTGTACAACTTAAATAGTGGTTGTGGTAGTCGTAGGAAGAGTGTAACTAGCTAACTAGTAGTGAGGCGGCTGACCTTGCAGACCTAGCACTGTTTACATCAGTAAGGCAAGGCGCCCTGCCTACACAATGTCTCCGTGATTTCATCTATACTTTGTATTGTGTGTATTTGTACTCGTATTTACTGGCAAGGATAAAGTGAAAGATCCATAGGTCGAACATTCTCTCAGTCCAGGGCGATGGTGGATTTTTTTTATTTACCATAGTTGTATACGTCAGCTTCTACTCTATTCTGTATAACAGTTACATAGTGGGAACAAAAGCTGTTCCCCCTTTGTTATATCACACAAGATGACTCTATGATAAAAACATTTTGGGAACAAAGGCTAACTGTGTTACCCTATTATATTCCATCGTACAGGATGGAATGTTTCTCGAGATTTGTTAAGCATGGGGGTGTTAATGATCTGCAGAACACGATCTCTACAGTTATTGATGAAGTGGGAGAGGGAAGTGTAGTTTATAGAAGACCTAGAGAGTGTAGTCACATTCCTCCTCGAAATATTCAGGATTGTACAACCTGTAGACCCTTGCCGAGAAACCAGTGACAACTCCGGGTGTCGTCTTGGGGTGGTCCGAGTGGCAGTGTTTGAATGGATACTTACTACATGGTTTTCGGTACACACTTTCAAAGACAACTTATCTCTTGATCTTGTACATTTGTGGGTATTGTATACCTTGTTTGTAACAGCCTCAGTATGACACAAACTCCACTTGTACTAAGCAACACCCACTAAATGTAGGTGTTGTATAGAGCGCTGAGCACGACTTTGTTCACTGCACAGTATGCAGTTGAAGTCACTCTTACTGTGGAAGCGACGTTAACTCTGTGTAAAAGACACTGTAAGAAAAACTTTTATTGTGATAACGTTACGTTCAGTGTAGAGCTTCATCAAGACATTACTCGATAAAGCTCTACACAGAGCGAAACGTTGTACAAATAAAAGCTTGTTCTGCAGAATGTCTTGCCCTCACTGTCATTGCCAGCACACCATTTGGATCCATCATTGTGTCAAATTATTTGGCACGGTGCCACTTAGAGTTGACGGCGCTTGGGCACTCCTGACTCTTTTTGACATTGCTTCTGAAATGAACGCTTGGCAGACCAGCAGCTTCAACTCTGTTGTCTTGAGGTTCAAACATTGTCGTCTGTAGGGGTGAGGGAGTGTCCAAGTTCAAGACCAGCATGTGTCGTCTTCAGCGTCGGTCTGCCGTGGTCTCGAGGTTCAAGAGCTCACACACAACACACGTGTTACCAAGGGCTCACTACAGATCAGGGGACGCTCTTGGCAATACCTTTACGGGATCCAATCCAGTATTAGATATTTAAAATTCTCAGTTTGGGATGGGATACTCTCCTCTAACACCACCCACTACAAGGGTGAGAGCGCAAGGACAGACTAATGCCTCTCTTCCTATTTCCACCGGGAGGGAGGGGGGGTTAGATTCCATGGCAGTAGTCCTGAGCTGAGTTAAAAAAAAAAAAAAGTTTTATCGACTATTACATTAAGGTCGAGACCTGCTTGTTCTTAGCTTCACTGTCATACTTCACACCACGCCGTATAGTGCCCAATGCCACTATAGGTTGTCCTTGACTTACGAACACCAGAATTACGATTAGCCTTACGAACCAGGTCCAAAATACACAACGAGAAAATTGTTTTTCGAATTCCAGTCTGCAGCTACGAAGACGTGACAATCATCTTTTGTACTATAATTTTCTGTAGAATAATTGGTTTAGGGTTAA
This sequence comes from Cherax quadricarinatus, assembly GCF_038502225.1. Taxonomy (NCBI): domain Eukaryota; kingdom Metazoa; phylum Arthropoda; class Malacostraca; order Decapoda; family Parastacidae; genus Cherax; species Cherax quadricarinatus. Next base: position 10,271,219 of record NC_091332.1, on the reverse strand, counting down.
AGTTGACTCGTTCAAGTTTGAACAACGTAACACAGCTGGTTCACAAGTTTGAACAACGTAACACAGCTGGTTCACAAGTTTGAACAACGTAACATAGCTGGTTCACAAGTTTAAACAACGTAACACAGCTGGTTCACAAGTTTGAACAACGTAACACAGCCGGTTCATAAGTTTGAAAAACGTAACACAGCTGGTTCATAAGTTGGAACAACGTAGCACAGCTGGTTCATAAGCTTGAACAGCATGACGCAGCTGGTTCATAAGCTTGAACAGCATGACGCAGCTGGTTCATAAGCTTGAACAGCATGACGCAGCTGGTTCATAAGCTTGAACAGCATGACGCAGCTAGTTCATAAGTTTGAACAGCGTGACGCAGCTGATTCAAAAGTTTGAACAGCGTGACGCAGCTGATTCAAAAGTTTGAACAGCGTGACGCAGCTGATTCAAAAGTTTGAACAGCGTGACGCAGTTGGTTCATAAGCTGGAACAGCGTGACGCAGCTGGTTCATAAGCTGGAACAGCGTGACGCAGCTGGTTCAAAAGTTTGAACAGCGTGACGCAGCTGGTTCATAAGCTGGAACAGCGTGACGCAGCTGGTTCATAAATTGGAACAACGTAATTGTTTATTTGTTAAAACACCAAACTGACCAACAGGGTGACAGACCCAACTATCAGGGGTCGTGAGACAGGGCACCAGGCTGACCATAAGGGGCCCTGGAGTAAGAGTGAGGAAGGGGGTCCTGGAGTAAGAGTGAGGAAGGGGGTCCTGGAGTAAGAGTGAGGTAGGGGGTCCTGGAGTAAGAGTGAGGTAGGGGGTCCTGGAGTAAGAGTGAGGTAGGGGGTCCTGGAGTAAGAGTGAGGTAGGGGGTCCTGGAGTAAGAGTGAGGTAGGGGGTCCTGGAGTAAGAGTGAGGTAGGGGGTCCTGGAGTAAGAGTGAGGTAGGGGGTCCTGGAGTAAGAGTGAGGTAGGGGGTCCTGGAGTAAGAGTGAGGTAGGGGGTCCTGGAGTAAGAGTGAGGTAGGGGGTCCTGGAGTAAGAGTGAGGTAGGGGATCCTGGAGTAAGAGTGAGGTAGGGGGTCCTGGAGTAAGAGTGAGGTAGGGGGTCCTGGAGTAAGAGTGAGGTAGGGGGTCCTGGAGTAAGAGTGAGGTAGGGGGTCCTGGAGTAAGAGTGAGGTAGGGGATCCTGGAGTAAGAGTGAGGTAGGGGGTCCTGGAGTAAGAGTGAGGTAGGGGGTCCTGGAGTAAGAGTGACTCTTCACGTGTTGAATCCATCCCTCATCCCAATTATATGTATTACAAGTAAAAAATTTTAATCAGAGAACACAATGTTTGGTCTGTGCAACACTGAACACGACAGGTAAAATGTGGGAGTAAATATTGATCTAGTTGATGACTGGTTGTGGTAACTACCTGCTGGACACGCATGGGACCTCGACCTCACTCTTACTCCAGGACCCCTACCTCACTCTTACTCCAGGACCCCCTACCTCACTCTTACTCCAGGATCCCCTACCTCACTCTTACTCCAGGATCCCCTACCTCACTCTTACTCCAGGACCCCCTACCTCACTCTTACTCCAGGACCCCCTACCTCACTCTTACTCCAGGACCCCCTACCTCACTCTTACTCCAGGACCCCCTACCTCACTCTTACTCCAGGACCCCCTACCTCACTCTTACTCCAGGACCCCCTACCTCACTCTTACTCCAGGACCCCCTACCTCACTCTTACTCCAGGACCCCCTACCTCACTCTTACTCCAGGACTCCCTACCTCTTACTCCAGGACCCCCTACCTCACTCTTACTCCAGGACCCCCTACCTCTTACTCCAGGACCCCCTGCCTCTTACTCCAGGACCCCCTACCTCACTCTTACTCCAGGACCCCCTACCTCTTACTCCAGGACCCCCTACCTTACTCTTACTCCAGGACCCCCTACCTTACTCTTACTCCAGGACCCCCTACCTCACTCTTACTCCAGGACCCCCTACCTCACTCTTACTCTTGGACCCCCCTGCCTCACTCTTACTCCAGGACCCCCTGCCTCTTACTCTAGGACCCCCTACCTCACTCTTACTCCAGGACCCCCTACCTCACTCTTACTCCAGGACCCCCTACCTCACTCTTACTCCAGGACCCCCTTCCTCACTCTTACTCCAGGACCCCCTACCTCTTACTCCAGGACCCCCTACCTCACTCTTACTCCAGGACCCCCTTCCTCACTCTTACTCCAGGACCCCCTACCTCACTCTTACTCCAGGACCCCCTACCTCACTCTTACTCCAGGACCCCCTACCTCACTCTTACTCCAGGACCCCCTTCCTCACTCTTATTCCAGGACCCCCTTCCTCACTCTTACTCCAGAACCCCCTACCTCACTCTTACTCCAGGACCCCCTTCCTCACTCTTACTCCAGGACCCCCTTCCTCACTCTTACTCCAGGACCCCCTTCCTCACTCTTACTCCAGGACCCCCTACCTTATTATTAATTCAAATAATGGTGGGATTGAACGATGATAACTGATCTGGTCTTGCAACTCCACACAGTTAATGTCAGTGTTCGGGGAGTTCAGGTGGAGTGAGAGGGGGAGGGGAATGATTAGGGAATGAGGGTGGTGGGAGGGAGGAAGGAGGTGAGGAGGGAAAGAATATGGGAGGGAAATTCCTCAGTAAGCCTGCGAGCATTACCAGGGTGCTTGACAGATTGGGTGTGCCTAACCTGTTCTCCCGAGGGTGGTGGTGGTGATGGTGGTATTGGTATGGTGACTGTAGTGGTGAGACTCACCTGTGTAAATACCTTCTTGTAGTCATCACAAGAATGCGGTAATTGCTGTAGGTCTACTGGCCTATGCTAGTTAGGTCTAACTCACACCCACCCATACCCATCATGTACGTATCCAACTGAGTTTTTAAGCTGTCAAGTTTCTCGCTTCAGTGACGCTACTTTGAAGTTTGTTCTACTCTTTTGAGAGACTGCTGCTACATCATTACTTTCCTATATTCTTTATCTAAATCTTGCTCTACTTCCCTTCATCCATGCAAGATTTTCTCTGTATTAGTTCACATCCATGTGACTCTTGTTCCATTTCTTCACCTTGTGTCTATCTTGCCTTCATCCGCTGAGATAGGATGTGCAGCAATGAGAAAAGTTCACTCTTACAAGGAAATGAACTGTGTATAGAACAAAGTTTTGTGTTATTTGTTTTCCCATTGTAGCTGCTTGTATCCCCTCCCCCCCTCTCTCCCACATCGCCTCCCCCACTCTCTCGTGTGGCAGAAAGTGTGTTCGCCCCCCCCCCTGGGACAGTGTCGTTCTTGCTTCACTTGTGTGTGGGGGGAGTGGGTGTACTCGTTTAATTGTGGTTTCAGGGGTCGAGTCTCAGTTCATAGCCTCTGTTGGCCGCTATTGGTTTTACTCCTGGCTGTGTGAGCCCTGTCATATTTATTTTCAAAGCTACGTATGGATTCTGCCTTTACCACTTTGCTTTCTAGGTCGTTCCTTTTCTTGACCACACTTAAGGCTAAAGAAGTATTTCCTGACATCCTTGTGACTCATCTATGTTTTTAACTCCCAGCTGCGACCTCGTCCATCTTAGACCCACCTTACAAACACACACTCCCTATTCACCTTGTCAGTTCCTCTCAGTATTTTGTACATCGTAATCATATCACCTCGGGTCCTTTTGTCGTCCAGTGTCTTAAAGTTTAACTCCTAGTCTCTCCTCATAGTTCATACCCCTCAGCTCTGGGACTAGTTTAGTTGTAAGCCTTTACACTTTTTCTAGCTTTACATTGTTTACCAGCTGTGGGTTCCACACTGGCGCTGCATACTCCAAGATGGGCCTGACATATACCGTGTACAAGGTCGTGAATGTCTCCTTGTTGATGTTCCTGAAAGATACCCATAAATTTACCAGCCTCGCGTTTGCTACAGCAGTGGGCGGGTGGGTAATGGGAATTATGGGTGGGTGTGGGGGGGGTGAGTGAAAGTGTTAGTGAGTGTTAGTAACACAATTGCTATACTTGTTGTACACACTAGTAGTACAGTGTGACCTTTTATATCATGTCAGTTAACTAGAGTATGTAGTATATCACCTGTATCTTGTATATCATGATAATGTTTCTTTGTGAATCCCAGACACACTCAGTAAGCCTTTTATTTCACATTGTTTCTTCCAATGTGGGGAAGAAACGTCATTTAATTACAAGCCTTAAGAAAGCCTCGGTATTTCCTGGTATGGTTTTGTCTGCTCACGTTTCTTTTCCTCAGTTACGTCAGTGGTATATAATACCCACAAGTTCATAAATTACATGTGTATAACATCTGGGTATGTTACACATGTCTTTCTCATCATCAAAGATTCATAGTACTGCACATGTATGTGTTTAGAAAGACACATGACCTAAAGGTCAGTATGTGTCACACTCCACTCTCCGCCTGTGTATACTGTCTCTTTAACCTGTGTGTATTAGAAGTGATCAAGGTCCCAGGACAGAAACGTTTTCCAGTAAATATGTCCTAGTGTTTACTCACGTGTCTTTCTAAACTAGTTTGTCGGTATCTATTACCAAGGTTTATACAATCATCTGGGTATCTTTATTTTGCAGACGCTTTACCAACCAGTGGCTTTATTAATACAATACATGGGCATAAACGGAAGACTGTAGAAGTGGAGGTAGTCAGTGCTCACTCCTAGGCTGAGGGACTGATTATCTCATCTTCTACAGTCTTCTGTTTGTATCTATGTATTGTATTGATAAAAACTGGTTGGGGAAGCGTCTACAAAATAAAGATACCCAGATGTTGCCCAGGTTCTTTGGAGTGAGATGAAAGCGTGTATGTGGGGAAGGTAAGCAAGGGAAACAGGAGGGGAAGAGTGTAGTATAGGGCTGGTGGAGAGGTAAAGAAGGTACCGTCACTTGAATTAGCTGGGTGAAGCTCAACATAATAATAATAATAATAATAATAATAATAATAATAATAATAATAATAATAATAATAATTTATTTCTACAAGTACATGTGCAGGGTATACAGAAATAGCTGACATCAGTGACATACTACTATATAGAAAACCCCTTGTTATGCTGAACATTTCTGGAAAATTAGGTGAATTTTTGTCCTCAGGATGCGACCCCACACCAGTCGACTAACACCCAGGTACCTATTTTACTGATAGGTGAACATGGACAGCAGGTGTCTTAAGGAAACCCCCTAATGTTTCCACCCGTACCGGGGATCAAGCCACGGACCTCAGTGTGTGAGCTGAGTGCGCTACCAATCTAGCTACAGAACACCTCATATTTTCATTTTACTACGTCTTAGTGCGAGAATATTGTGGCTGACGTAGCCTGTCTTATTTTATTAAGCTAAATTATCATTTGTGAGTCATGACGTCATTTGTGAACGTGTCTATAAAGCTACAAGTATTATTTTCTTCATTGTAAGTTAGGTACAGTTAATATAACTTAAATATAGCGTGTTGGGTGTAGGTTGAGCGTGACCACCACAGGTTTCAGCTCTATCAGCTTGACTAAGCAGATGGTGTGGGCAGGGTGCTTCCTGCTGGTCTCCTCACCCACAGTGGGCAAACTACTAGCATGTAATAAAGCTCCAGATCTGCTGTAAGTATTATAGTGTTGCGTACACAGTATCCCCACATTGGTGTATATCTAATAATGTTGAGTGTTTATGCTGGTTAATTAATACAAGTGCACACGCAGCTGTGCGAGTGCAACCTGAAATTCAGTTAAGAGCAGCCAGTTTGTAACAAAATGGCGCGCGTGTACAGGGACCACCAAAAGTAGGCTTCCAGTTGTTTCACTATTTGTTTACGTTTTCGATTTAATTTATCCAAACCATTATTCCAATACTGAAGCAGTATTGCAAGTGTGAAAATGCCGAGCAGGTGCAGAAGTTTAGTGCACACCTACTTAGTGTAAGCCTACTTTTGGCCCACCCTGTATTTGTACATAATTGAAATTTCAGTACATTTTTAATATTTATTCCCTATTAGGTTAGGTTATGTTAGGTTGGGGTAGTTCAAGATAGGTTTAGTTAGGTAAAACGCACATTACCCTACTGTATATTTCTGTATAATTACCAGACAGTAACGACAGTCCCTCACACCTGTAGGTTACCTGTAGTTGCTTCTGGAGGGGGGTCACCGGTCCCCCCCCCCTCCGAGTCTCGGTCCCAGACCAGTTCTTCTGGCTGCTGGACTGACTTGAACTTATCCAGTTCCGTCTTGAAGACAGATCGGAGTTAATTATGGTAACGCATGTTGAGGGACGACCTGATGTGCGGGTACCATCTTTTATGAAATATTTACACAGTGAGGAAGAAGCCAACCATGTTTCCTTGTCACAGTCCATTACACAGGATGACTTAATACAGGAGGTAAAGAACTCTATTAGCTTCCTGGAAGACTTCAGAAAGATGATGAGAATGTCGTGAAGTATTTCACTCTGATTTCCTGTTCCTAGGACCCCCATAGGTTTAGTGCTTCTCTCAGCATAATTATGGGCTCTAGTTGCCAGAGGTAAAAGGTTTCATTGCAGCAGAACTTGGGATAACATGTGCTGGATACCTGCCTGGGGGAGGGAGGGAGGGAGGGAGGCTTGCGCTCACGTAATAATCCCACAGGGTTTATTTACAAAGTGGTGGAGGAGGTGTACATGTGCATACTAGGGGTGCTACGTACCCCACATGCGCATACCAAGGGTACTTGTAGCATGTTACGAGGCTTATATATGCGTACCAGGACGCTGTGGTTACTTCCGTACTAAGGTGTCAGAGATGGCCCTCTTGTGTCACTATCTCCACTGGTAATGAGAGAAGAAGAACAAGAAAAATAGAGAGGAAAGTTTGTGACGTGCTCCAGGGTCAAGTGTGGAGGAGGTGAAGGTGATAATGGAAGAAAAGGATGAAGAGGAGACGGTTATGATGAGCGAGAGCAGAAGGAAGTGGAGAAGGTGAAAGAGAAAAATGATGAAGAGGTAGTGGTGGTGGTACCGTACATAGCGAGTGCCGGTGTGCCAGGTGTCTGTTACGAGAGTTAACAGTGATGCAACATAATCTAGACAAGTGTCTTGTAATTAAGTGGCAGGAACACATGACTTAAAACCCCCTCGGTGAAAGAATGAATGGATATGAAAAAAATGAATTTAATAAGATGAATATCATTGAAATTACAGTGCAAGAACAAACGAGTGACTGTAGAAAATAAATGAATTAGAATTAATTTAGAGATATTTAAATAAAGGAAATTGTGAGTGGAAGCTGATGTGAAAAATGACCTACGTGTAGTTTTATATTTTGTTAAGAGCACAAGACTGGGCAGGGCAAGACTGAGGTAGGATAGAACTGTATAGAAGGTTGTGGGTAGAGGGAAAGAAAGATTACATGGACTGTCCACTCTGGATAGATTTGAAGTGTGTTTTCTGTCAGGTAGTGACGAGGTGTGTGTGTGTGTGTGTGTGTGTGTGTGTGTGTGTGTGTGTGTGTGTGTGTGTGTGTGCGCGCGCGTGCGCAGAACAAGCCAACAAACCACATGGGAATGAAAACCTTTAGCTCTAGATCTTTCGCACTCTCGTGCGTCGTCAGGAGCTATGCAGGTCCTGCAAGACAGCAACATGTAGGAGGGAAAATTCTGTGAGGTCCTACTGACCATGAAGACCAGTACCACGAACCTAGTGGTATTGGTCAGTAGAATCATAGTGGTAAGGTTCCTCATTTCAGTGTTGAAAGTATGTCATTAATTCGGTGTACAATATACCTTAACGACACGTTAATAAAATAATTACATTATTACAGGTAATAAAATAATTACATTATTACGGGTACTAAAATATAATTTACGATTTTAGTGAAGAAAAATTCAGGATTAATAAATATTTTATATGACCATGCAAAATTTATATATGACCATGCAAAATTTAGAGTCGTGGAGGCGGTGAGTACAGTGTCTGTACTCTGAAGGTGTGGTTCTCAGTAGTACCAGTTCCAGTAACCAGTTACCAGTAACCAGTGTACCAGTAGATGACTCACTACCAACCATCTCTGCGTGAATGACTGTCTGTATTCATATTGTGCTGACCACAGCAGTATTTCAAACACCCCCTCACATATGGGTACTGGGGTTAGTTAGTCTTACGTGAGAGAGCAGAGAGGCAGGCCGGCTGTTTGGCGCTTCCCACATTATCCGTAATATACGTACTTTCAACCTACGTGAGTATTTCTTTACCCTATCCACGTGTTCGAACCCCACATGATAAATGGTGGCAGCGGTGGGATAGCGGAACGAACCAATAAGAAAGTACTTGATGTCTTGAGAGCCACTATCAATCCCAACAGTGAAACTTGGGATGAAGTTATACCTGATGTGCAGTGTGCTATAAATTCTGCTTAGTGTTTCTATAGGTGACACTCCACATTATGCATTGTACGGTGTAGATAAACGTTTGCCTTATGAGTTGTTATATTCTAATCCGAAACCAAATTACAACCCTGATGATTTCATAGCAACTCGTACCAGCTTAGCTCAAAGTGTTTTTAGAAGAATCCGTGAAACACTTCATAAATCAACAGCAGAATTTACAAGAGTCGCAAACACTCGAGCAAAGCCATCCAAAATCAAAGTAGGTTCGAGAGTTATGCTGACTAATTTTAACAAAACGTCTGCAATGCCAAAGCTTGATCAAAAGTTTGTTGGTCCTTATCGAGTAGTTGAACATATCACTGGTAATAAGTATAAGGTTAGAGAAATTAGTACTGGTCAGTATAAAGAATCGCATTTAGATCATATGAAGTTAGTATGTGATGATAATGATGTTCCAACCCAGACTAATGTGACAGACTCTGACAATCCTCCTGATCCTGTACACTCTTCCTCTGATACTCAGTCAGACGATCAACCTGAATGTCGTTATTCCTTACGTACACGACAGGTATTGAGAAATCCTCAAGTATCATTTGTAACTTCCAATTCAGATTTGCCTCAAATACAGCATGAGTTAGCCAATGCAACAGAGTTTGATCCTCCCAGAGATGACACCCATTCTGCATATGTCAATCTTACCCTAGCAGAGTTGGGGTTAAATGTAAATAACCTGTATAGATGAATAATTACAGTATCAACTTATCAGTATTCAAGAATTTTTTTTTGTGTGTTCACGTTCTCTCCGAATTCTGAGAGTTAACAGTCTAGATTTGAGTGCACCGAATCTGCCTTTCTGTTAAACACACTTTCTTTGTATATATTCCTTCCTCAGAATCCGTAGATCACATGAACACAGATCGATCGATCAATTTTTTTTTTATCACTTCTATTGTGTAATCCCAACGTTGAGTTTCATTCGATGAGTTGTGCTATATTATACCTTGTATTGCATTACAGTTTCAGTTACGTAAGCTTCCATTCCAATGTTCTACTTATGTATGTTATAATGTTCAATTGTTGTGTACTTTGACATTGTATAGAATCAGCCCAAGCCGTATACCTGCCATCTCTAGTTTGTATTAGTTGTATGTCGGGACGACATACATTAGCGTCGCCGAGCTCTCAGTAGTACCAGTTCCAGTAACCAGTTACCAGTAACCAGTGTACCAGTAGATGACTCATTACCAACCGTCTCTGCGTGAATCACTGTCTGTATTCATATTGTGCTGACCACAGCAGTATTTCAAACACCCCCTCACATATGGGTACTGGGGTTAGTTAGTCTTACGTGAGAGAGCAGAGAGGCAGGCCGGCTGTTTGGCGCTTCCCACATTATCCGTAATATACGTACTTCCAGCCTACGTGAGTATTTCTTTACCCTATCCACGTGTTCGAACCCCACATGATATGGTGGTGGTGAGTACAGTGTCTGTACTCTGAAGGTCTGGTGGTGGCGAGTACAGTGTCTGTACTCTGAAGGTCTGGTGGTGGCGAGTACAGTGTCTGTAATCTGAAGTCTGGTGGTGGTGAGTACAGTGCCTGTACTCTGAAGGTGTGGTGGTGGTGAATACAGTGTCTGTACTCTGAAGGTCTGGTGGTGGCGAGTACAGTGTCTGTACTCTGAAGGTCTGGTGGTGGTGAGTACAGTGCCTGTACTTTGGTGTGGTGGTGGTGAGTACAGTGTCTGTACTCTGAAGGTGTGGTGGTGGTGAGTACAGTGCCTGTACTCTGAAGGTGTGGTGGTGGTGAGTACAGTGCCTGTACTCTGAAGGTGTGGTGGTGGTGAGTACAGTGCCTGTACTTTGAAGGTGTGGTGGTGGTGAGTACAGTGTCTGTTCTCTGAAGGTCTGGTGGTGGCGAGTACAGTGTCTGTACTCTGAAGGTGTGGTGGTGGTGAGTACAGTGTCTGTACTCTGAAGGTGTGGTGGTGGTGAGTACAGTGTCTGTACTCTGAAGGTGTGGTGGTGGTGAGTACAGTGTCTGTACTCTGGAGGTCTGGTGGTGGTGAGTACAGTGTCTACTCTGAAGGTGTGGTGGTGGTGAATACAGTGCCTGTACTCTGAAGGTGTGGTGGTGAGTACAGTGCCTGCACTCTGAAGGTGTGGTGGTGAGTACAGTGCCTGTACTCTGAAGGTGTGGTGGTGGTGAATACAGTGCCTGTACTCTGAAGGTGTGGTGGTGAGTACAGTGCCTGCACTCTGAAGGTGTGGTGGTGAATACAGTGCCTGTACTCTGGTGTGGTGGTGAGTACAGTGCCTGCACTCTGAAGGTGTGGTGGTGAGTACAGTGCCTGTACTCTGAAGGTGTGGTGGTGAGTACAGTGCCTGCACTCTGAAGGTGTGGTGGTGAGTACAGTGCCTGTACTCTGAAGGTGTGGTGGTGAGTACAGTGCCTGCACTCTGAAGCAGGAATGGGGGAGGTTGTGTTATTTTCATTTGAACCGAGATGTTAGCCCACCTCTTACAAGATATCTATCAAATGAATGATGGTGGATGTGTTTCCTTCTCTGGGTCACCCTTTTATGATTTTGCTTAAAAAATCACAACTAAAATAACATAACGCAAGAACAGGAAATAAACTTGTTTAACATAAATAACCTATCTTCTACCTCCCTCCCTCCCTCCCTCCCTCCCTCCCTCCCCTCTTGCAGAGACAGTTCATTCACTGGTTGAAGAAATAAGGAGAGTGAAAAGCGAAGAGAGTCAAGGTTGCCAGGTGACTTGAGTGTGCTGGTAACGCCGCTGTTGGGAAATATAACAAGTTGTAAGACTAGTTGCATTGAAGATTATTGTATACTGATTACTATAATAAGTAAGGATCAGCCAGTTAGAGGTCACCCTCTGTTTAGAGCGAAATGCTGTTTATAGTTTTTGTTGTGGTAGTGTTTTTTTACCATACTTGTTGGCAAGTCTCTCTCTCTCTCTCTCTCTCTCTGTCTCTCTCTCTCTCTCTCTCTCTCTCTCTCTCTCTCTCTCTCTCTCTCTCTCTCTCTCTCTCTCTCTCTCTCTCTCTCTCTCTCTCTCTCTCTCTCTCTCAGCAGATGGGAGATAGGTCTCCCTCCACCATCTCTTCAGCTAAATAACCATCACAAAGTTAGCACTTTATAAAGTTTAAGGTTGGCGAGAGTAAGTGATGACTTAAGGGGTATGATTTACCTAGTTAAGAGGTGTGACTCATGACTTGAGTGCGTCGGTGGGGAAGTGTGTTCATGGGTTGTGGGGGGTTGGGAGGTGAGTGTTGGGGCAGTGGGAGGAGTCTGGTGGGCGAGAAAATGAGAGTGTGGGAGGTTACCTGGAGGTTATTCCGGGGATCAACGCCCCCGCGGCCCGGTCCACGACCAGGCCTCCCGATGGATCAGGGCCTGATCAACTAGGCTGTTACTGCTGGCCGCACGCAGTCCGACGTACGAGCCACAGCCCGGCTGATCCGGCACTGACTTTAGGTATCTGTCCAGCTCTCTCTTGAAGGCAGCCAGGGGCTTATTGGCAATTCCCCTAATGCTTGATGGGAGGCTGTTGAACAGTTTTGGGCCCCGGACACTTATGGTGTTTTCTCTTAGTGTACCAATGGCGCCCCTACTTTTTATTGGCGGCATTTTGCATCGCCTGCCCAGTCTTTTACTTTCGTAGGGAGTGATTTCTGTGTGCAGATTTGGGACCATTCCTTCCAAGATTTTCCAAGTGTAGATTATGATATATCTCTCCCTCCTGCGTTCCAACGGGTACAAGTCAAGTGCTTCCAAGCGTTCCCAGTAGTTAAGGTGCTTGACAGAACTTATACGTGCAGTAAAGGATCTCTGTATACTCTCTAGATCTGCGATTTCACCTGCTTTGTATGGAGATGTTAATGTACAGCAGTATTCCAGCCTAGAGAGAACAAGTGATTTGAAAAGGATCATCATGGGCTTGGCATCTCTTGTTTTGAAAGTTCTCATTATCCATCCTATCATTTTCTTTGCACGTGCGATCGTGGCACTGTTGTGATCCTTGAAAGTGAGATCCTCAGACATTACTACTCCCAGGTCCCTTACATTATTTTTCCGCTCTATTGTGTGGCCGGAGTCAGTAGTATACTCTGTTCTAGTTATTATCTCCTCCAGTTTTCCATAACGGAGTAGTTGGAATTTGTCCTCATTGAACATCATATTGTTTACCGTTGCCCACTGGAAAACTTTGTTTATATCTTCTTGGAGGTTAACCGCGTCCTCAGCAGATGACAGCCTCATGCAGATCCTAGTATCATCCGCAAAGGATGATACGGTGCTGTGGTGTATATCTCTGTTTATGTCTGATATGAGGATAAGGAATAAGATGGGGGCGAGTACTGTGCCTTGTGGAACAGAGCTCTTCACTATGGCAGCCTCCGATTTAACTCTGTTGACCACTACTCTTTGTGTTCGATTTGTTAGGAAGTTGAAGATCCATCTCCCCACTTTCCCAGTTATTCCTTTAGCACGTATTTTATGGGCTATTACGCCATGATCGCATTTGTCAAATGCTTTTGCAAAGTCTGTGTATATTACATCTGCATTCTGATTTTCTTCCAGTGCATCCAAGGCCATGTCATAGTGATCCAGTAGTTGTGAGAGGCAGGAGCGACCTGCCCTGAACCCATGTTGCCCTGGATTGTGCAGATTTTGGGAGGGTGGGTGTTGAGGATACAAGTTGGTTGGTGGGTGGGATGTTCTAGATCTAGACTCTAGGAGATTAGTGTGACAGAGATATATACTCGAGTAGTTAAATAAGATAGAATATCACAAGCTTTGATCTACTCACGTTCCTCTAGTTAATGACATGTTATTTAAAACAAACGCACACGCACGTCGAGCTATGAGTCGATCCCTGCAACCATAATTGAGTACACGCACTCGCACTCTCTCACTCTGGTACTGGACACTGTACACACATGGGAAGAAATGAAATAACTTGACTGCGCTGGAAACATCCAAGACAGTGGAATCCGACAAACTGGCACCTTGGTTTCCACTAAAGGAACAAGCAGTTCTCTGAACCACTAGCTAAACTCTTAAAGAAGTCAATTTATACGGGACAGTTGCCAGAGATCTAGGAGAGAAGCCAAACCTGTACCACCGTGCGCAGAGTTAGTCCATTGTTGTCGCATCCTGAGTTATTAACCCACTGTGGTTAATCCAAATAAGACGTTCGTTTACAGAGAAACATGGGGACAAGCATGTCGCTACATACACCTATTAAGGAGGTCATTGGCCGTTTTGTCGCTCCCAGTGGCAATTAATTCTCTAACTTCCAGCCAAACACGCGTATCTCTTTCCAAGTAGCCTTTTTTTTCATCTGGAAACAGGATGAGTGAGACCGGTTACAAATGCCAAGCATTACAAGGAGGGGGGACGTCATGGGGTAGCCACCGGGGTAGCCCCTAGGGTAGGAAAGGGGGTGGTCCTTTTGGTAGGAACGAATGTTGTCCCTGAGGTAGGAACGGGGGTAGCCCTATTTGTAGGAAGGGAGGTTATCCCTGGGGTAGGAACGAAAGTACTCAAAGGGTTAGGAACAGGAATAGTCCCTGGGGTAGCCACACGAGGTAATCCTCGGGAGGGCCCCGGGGGTATCCACTGTAGTAGCATGGAGGAAGCCACCTTGTACACATGATTACTGTCTTGCAACGCTAAAACAAGGTTTGTAAATTAATGTAAAAGACAAAGAACTGTTGCTAGACCCTGACACCTGTTGCTAGACCCTGACACCTGTTGTGTTAACTGATGATGGTGAGTGTCATGATGATGGCGAGTGATCATAGTAATTATCACAATTATAGTCATTAATCCACCACCACTATACCCACTCCCCTCTTCACCATGCACATCCCCTTCACTTACTCACCATTCCCCACTTCATCATCATCCCTAAAACCACCACCCACTTACCCCCCCCCCCCGGCCACCACTCTACATTATTGTATTTAATATATTTATAAAGAATTTTTAATAAACATTTATGTTATCTTGTGGTATTTCCTGCCTAGTTAACTGGCGGGTTTACTATACTTCATTATTGACCGAGTTTTAGTAGATGTAATGTATCAATTGTTTGTGTGGTGAGGACGCTTGCTTTATGGTGAGGGGAAGCTGCTGTGGCTGGGAGAAAAGTGTGGTTGTTACCTCCTGACTAGGGTACACATTGTAACACATTACTCGTGGTTTTCATAATTACCAAGATGCCCGCAGGGACCTCGGGGAACAC